>NW_024748050.1:0-15056 GCF_018991925.1 Homarus americanus
TTTAGTTTGTCTATTTGCTTACTAACATCGTTACTAGTCACTACTATCTCACTTAATTTGTTTTCTTCACTATCTCTGAATAGAGTCGGTGCCTCAGGTATCATGTTTAAATTTTCGGTGGTGAAAACTGTTGAAAAATATTTTTTCAAATTATTGCTCATTTCTCTGTCGTTATCAGTGAGCTCGCCGGTGTCTGACCGTATTGGTCCAATCTTTTCTCGTGTTTAGTTTGATACATTTGGTAGAATCCTTTGGGGTTTGTCTTCGCCTCCCTTGCTATCCTTACCTCATTATTCCTCTTTGCTTTCCTTATCTCGGTTTTAACTCTACTCGCCAATACCCTATAATAGACCCGGAGGTGAATTTCGCCACGATTTATCCTTCTACCTATAGCCTTCCTTTGGCCAATGATGTTCTATAAAAATAATTATTTATCCATTTAGGGTCATTGTTGTCTGATCTGAGTTTTTTGTATGGTATGTTCTGCCTTTGTGCATTAAGTAACTCACTATTTAAATTATCGTGGAACTCGGCAATCTCAGATCTCGTTATCAGGTCGGTGTCATCTGTCAGGTTCACGGCCAAGCGCGACACCCCCTCTCTCAGCTGCCTCTTTAAACTGTCAAAGTTTGCCCTTCTGAAATCTGGTACTTTAGTGGAATTTTCCTTACGTCTGCCCTGAAAATCTAACTGGAATCGAATTTCTTTGTGATCGCTGTTTGCAAGTTCGTTCCCTACCTCGACATTGCTAATGAGGTTTTCTCTGTTCGTCAGAACTAAATCCAGTATATTATTACCCCGTGTGGGTTCGGTTATATGTTGACTTAGGAAACAGTCCTGGATCGTCTCGAGAAAATCCTCTGATTCTGAGTTACCCGTAAGGACAGTCCAATCTATTTGGCCAAGGTTAAAGTCGCCTACTATACAGACTTTGTTGTGTATGGAAGCCCTGCGCATTTCATCCCAGATAAGTCGCTCATTGACGCTATCAAGATTGGGGGGTCTATATATTACCCCTGTGATTAATTTTTCCCGACCGTCGCTTAATTCTATCCAAATTGTTTCTGTATTCCTCTCAGTTTTTATTTCCTTATTTATTTCACACTTCAGATTATCCCTAACATAGATTGCTACTACGCCTCCTTTCCTGGTCTGCCTATCGGTATGGAACAGTTTGTAACCCGCAATTTGGTATTCGACTGGTAATTCACGTGTGTCTAGGTTGATCCATGTTTCAGTGAATGCAATTATATCGATTTCTTCGGTACATACCAAGGCCTTAATATCATCCATTTTGTTTCTCATACTTCTACTGTTCGCGTAGTATACATTTAAGTTAGTCGTGTTCTGAGTCCTTCCCTTACCGCGTTTAGTTTTAAACTCCCTGTCTAATTTAGTTTTGTCATCATTCCTAACACTATTTCCCTGTAATCTTTCGCCTTGTTTACCCGCTCCCACTGCAGTCTCCTCCACCCCCGTGCTCCTATGTTCTCTTAGCAGTTTAAATACTTCGATATCTTTTGAACTGCCCCCTCTAGAGCCCCAGCCAGGGTTGCTACTCCATCCCTAGACAGGTGCACCCCATCCCTAGCATAAAGGTCCCTTCTGCCATAGAAGTTGTCCCAGTTGTCAATGAATGGGACTGATATTGACTTGCAATATCTGTCAAGACGGTCGTTAACACCAACTGCCCTTGACAACCATTCACTGCCAACTCTCCTTCTAGGCAGGACACCGCATATGATAGGGATCCCTCCCTTAGTCCTAATACGATCTATGGCTGCCTTGAACTTATCAAGAAGTTCCTCGCTCCTACACCGGCCAATATCATTGCCTCCTGCACTGAGGCAGATAATGGGTTTGTTCCCATTACCAGACAAGATATTGTCCATCCTGTCAATTATATCCCCCACCCCAGCCCCTGGCAAACACACCCTCATCCTATTTTTGTTTTTACCACAAAAGGCCCTGTCCATGTACCTTACCTGTGAGTCACCAACAATTAAAGTTTTTATACCTTCCTTGTCATCCCTGCCCCTGACTGTACTAACGTCCAATTCGTCTATCAAGGGACTGAACGGGTTGGTACACTTAGCTGTTGTTGTCGTTGTTGTCGTATCCTTTGAGTGCTTCTTGACCACCAGCTTGTCGAGGAATACTTCTCCTTTGTGAGTCAGCTTATTCACAACTTGATAACTCGGTTAAGTGAGATGTTTCCAGAAGTTGCTAACCATGTTAACAAGTTTAGCTAAGACGGTGACTATCGTGAAAGACTTTGGCTCCTCCTCGATAAAAAAAGTCAACTTGTTATCTCAGCGTTCATGTAGAGCGGGGAATCATTAGTTTAGGCACAGCCGGTGTTTCGCATAGTGTATGTGTCTTAATATTGGCATAGTTTATGTGAGTATATGTTTGTTAGCATAGCATGTGTGTCTCAGTGTTGACATGCCGAGTATATCTCAGTTTTGGCATAGCGTGTGTAGTGCATTCCAGAGGCAGGCGAAGATTTACACCCTCAACTGACTGGGTTTCGTGTGTATTCCACTACAACAACGAGCATTGCCCAGCGTGCTTGTTCAGTTTACCTTCATCGCTCTTTAATACGTGGGAACAACACAAGAGGCGGTTTTCTGTACAGTCTTACAACACCAGTGACGATCAATCCTGTGTCGTCCAGGGCAGAGTTGGATCCTGACATCAATTATACAGACATTCCACTCCACCAATTCTATTTATCTCATTCCACTCTTAGGTAAGGTGGATCAAAGGGTATAGAAATCTAGAAGGGTGAAATAACATTGGTGGAAAGCTAGAGTGGAAACCGACAGGAAAATACCTCCCCCTCCCCACAAAAATATTTAACACACGGGTAGAAAAATCAACACACATTGTATATATCCTGACTTTACACATGTAGTATACCAAGTGAATCTATAACACCCACGGAGATTCACAACACTTCAAACTAAACTATCTTACAAAGCCTAACGTGTCCTTAATTAGATCAGGTTGGGTATAGTGATTCTATTTCCGGGAGTTTATTGTCGCTACATGAAACAAACACGGCGGCGAGTCCTACAGCTACACACTGTAATGGTCGGCGGAGCAAAGGACGAGACAGCGACGCGTACTCATTGGTGGAGCTTTAATAACAACAGCATGTGGTAACTAGGAGATGTGTGTGTGTTGTGAGGTAGTGAAGGACCACAACATCTCACGTTTTGTGTTACACGTCAAAGACTGAACAATGTGAAGCAGCGGCCCTCCCCCCACACCACGCTGCCTGTAGTAACACCACCGTTAATAAAGGACAAAACGGTACAATATGGAGGTGGGGGGTGGCGTGTGGACAAGGCACGAGAGAGCGGCCTTGTTAATATGATGGTCACCAGACACGGCCAACACCAGGTGGCGGGTGTAGCTCTTCCTGCTGAATAAAAACCAAGAGCGAGTTTGACGACGCTACACGAACACCGTCCTCAAGGGGGACATCTTGGACTCGAGTGTGAGAGATAGAGACTCCCAAACAATCAAACACGTCTGGTTAATTCCTTCACTTTTATATAAGAACACATTCGTCTTCAACTAAACACGATTTCTTTTCAACTTCTCCTAAAAAAATTCCTCTTCGACTCCAAGGCTGAAATTCGAGTCCCACTTGAAACGAATAAAATAAATTATATGTGAAGAGAAAATGTAAATAGTGTGTTTGACTGTGTGAGGCTGATGGAAGCAACACTAATTATGCTGTATAATGGGTTGTGTTCAGTAAGGTCAGAGTGATTAGTGGCGCGCGCCATCACCACTTCCCGCCTCCTATACACGCCCCTACACCCACCACGCCTCCCTCTTGCCCAACTCAACACGCCCACTTAGCTACCCCTACACGCCCCTTACCCTCCCCCCACCATACACCACGCCCCTTGCTGCCTACCCCTTACGCGCCCCCACCCCTCCACACCACGCCCACCCACTCATCGTACACTAATAAGGTGATAAGATTACCTCATCATGACACTGGTGTGAATCAGCATCAGGAACTCACCTTCCCCTGCATCAAGGTGCCCACCCTCACCCACCCTACCTGGCAGCCACTCACCTGCGTATTATACCACCTGACACGGGAAATCACACACACACGGGATGACACGGTAGAACACAGTGCTTGTAAGGTAAATAGAAGCCAGTCTTAATGGGTCCCAACCTTAAACTATTAGGACTGAGGCCCATTAGTATTGAGAGCCGTCAGGATTGGGACTCATTAAGACTGAGGTCTATTAAGACTGGAACCATTAGGCCTGTGGTATCTTTGGACTGAGGCTCATTAGGACTGAGAACCATTGGAAATGTGACCAATTAGAATTGGGGCCCATTAAAACTGGGACCCAATAGGACTGGGGCCCATTAGGACTAGGGCCCATTAGGACAGGGGTTCATTTGATAAGATGCCCACCTAGTAAAAGTGCAAAAGAGGGCATGCAAGATTATTCTCTCCCCTTCCTACTCCACATATCAAGAAGCGCTCAACACACTGACCCTTTCGACTCTCACTGACCATCACCACGACCACATCTGCAAATTTGCTAAGAAGCTTCTACACCATCCTCGACACCGGCTCCTACTACCACCTGAGATCCCTAGCCCGAGAATTGCTGTTTGACACCACAACCGCATCCAGCCCATAAGTGCACGAACTGATCGCTATAAGAACAGCCCAGTCCCAACCATTGTAAAAATTATCAATAACTTGTAATAAACCAGTGTATTCACTCCCAGTAAATACTACTTCTTGCACTGTCACTATGTTGAAATGCACTGTAGTTTGAGCTTTTCCCCATCTAGTTATTATATATCTTATTTGTATCACTTATGTTACTTGTATATTATTTGTAATTCGAAACCCATTCCCCAAATATGTAACTGTATATTTTCAGCCTTCTGGCTGCCAAGCTCTTTCAATAAACCGTTAATTATTATTATTATTATTATTATTATTATTATTATTATTATTATTACACTTAATTCTACCAGTTGAATCACAGGTGATGGCCGTCAGCCACGGTAGTTGAACACCAACTCAAAACAAGGGTTCGACTCCCTAATGAGAAAAATGTCCAATAAACAACATTTCAGGTCGAGTTGTTTACATATTGAATGGGGGACGGCCATCTTGTTTCCCTTTTTCACCGGGGGATTCTGCCGGCCGGTGTCACGACATGGCCGCCGGAGCCCATATAGCCCCTTTGTTACTACTGCTGCCGGATACACCTGTGTTGTAACCATAGGTGTATCTGGCACCTATACACACCTGCCTCGAAGTCAGGTGTAACCACCACCTGTACACACCTGTACATCACACACCACAACACCTTCCACACTCCCAACCAAACTTAAAGCAATTATTATATATCTATAGTGTAACTAACTACACATTACAATACACTGAAATAATAAAACAAAAATATATTCAGAATCTAAGAGAAATATAGGAGAATAATCCTTAAATACAAACTCTATAAAACTTAATCTTGGTTACACCGCATTTTTTTCAGTAAGACAATATATATAATTACATTGGGCAGTCCATTACCACAAATTACACTGATAAACGGTACGTAATGGATACTGAATTACAAGTCTCATAACTAAGTCTGGCTAAAACAGTGGTAGACATTGTTTAGACATAAGCCAGTTGACTGCTGAGGTGAACATTAAACTAGTATGATAAAAATAGCAACCAATGATTTGAAGATTAATTAATGCAAATGTGAAATACCTAAGAGAATAGCAAATAAATGAAATACACCAACGCGATAAATAAATAAGAATGAATGGAAAATTATTGAACAATAAAATGAAAATAAGAAAACGAATAAACAGCAAAATGAAAATAAGTAAGAATAAAAAAAAGAATAACAATTACTACAATAAAACTAAATAAAACAAAATAAACAGAAAAGAATAAGAAACACAATAAATAAATAACACAGCAACACAAACAACATCATTTACTGTGTTACTTCACATCAACGTGTCCAACATTTGTCTTGACTCCATTTTCGTGAATATAACACACATCCCGGTAAAAAAAAAAAACACCAACGACAACAATAAATAAATAAACATTAAAAATAAATTCAATATATTTTCCCTAAGATTTTTTTTACTACGAAGTCAGGGCAAAAAGTTTGTATACGAATCTTCCTCAACATAATGCGGGGAAGCAGTTCTTTCACCACAGTTATACTCGTAGGTTATACTGTAGAGATCCCCGTGTTCAGAATACAGAGCCACTTATTGACGGTACAGTTACAGCCATTTATTGACGGTACAGTTACAGCCACTTATTGACGGTGAGTAAATTAATGTTAAAATATCAATCTACCTTACCTACATCACCTCCTTAAGTAGATGGTATATTATCCAGCATGTCCAGGGAATACCCGAGGAACCGACTCTATTCAGAGATAGTGAAGAAAACAAATTAAGTGAGATAGTAGTGACTAGTAACGATGTTAGTAAGCAAATAGACAAACTAAAGCCTAATAAGTCACCTGGTCCCGATGAGATATTTGCCAGAGTATTAAAGGAATGTAAGGAAGAGCTTAGTATGCCCTTAGCAAAGTTGTTTAACATGTCATTAAAAACAGGTGTAGTACCAGAATCCTGGAGGATAGCGAATGTAATACCGATTTTCAAGAAGGGGGATAGATCACTATCCTCTAACTACCGCCCAATCAGTCTAACATCAATAGTAGGCAAATTACTGGAAGCAATCATTTCAAACTCTATTCGAAATCACCTGGAGAAGCACCGATTGATCAATGATTCCCAGCATGGCTTCACAAGCGGACGTTCTTGCCTAACTAAACTATTGACATTCTTTTCATCAGTTTTCGAATCGGTGGACGAGGGGCACAATTATGATGTGGTTTATCTCGACTTTAGCAATGCCTTCGACAGAGTCCCCCACGAAAGACTAATTAGAAAGGTAGAAGCTCATGGCATCAAAGGTGACATCCTTAAATGGATTAGGGCGTGGTTACAGGACAGGAAACAGCGAGTGAGCATTAACGGCACTAAGTCCCATTGGAGCAACGTCACAAGTGGAGTTCCCCAAGGCTCAGTACTTGGACCACTATTATTTATTATATACATAAACGACATAGATATCGGCATTGACAGCAACATAAGTAAATTTGCTGATGACACTAAAATAGGACGTGTTATCAAATCTGACGAGGACTCGGCAAAACTACAGGAAGATCTAAACAAATTTTTCGAATGGTCTGAAAAATGGCAGATGAAATTCAACGTCTACAAATGTAAAGTACTCAGTATAGGAGATGTAAACAGGGAAACCAGATACCAGATGAACAACGATGCCATAGAGAAATCCGACTGCGAGAGAGATTTAGGAGTAATGATAAGTAGGAACCTTAAGCCAAGTAAACAATGTGTTTTTGCTCGTAACAAGGCTAATAAAGTACTTGGGTTCATACAAAGGAGTGTTAGTTACAAGACTAGCGAGGCCATCCTAAAACTGTATCTTGCTCTTGTGAGACCACACCTGGATTACGCAGTTCAGTTCTGGTCACCGTATTACAGAATGGATATAGAATCCTTGGAAAGAATTCAGAGGAGAATGACAAGACTAATCCCGGGCATTAGGAACCTTGAGTATAGAGACAGGTTAAAGCTTCTTAATTTGCACTCCCTTGAGAGACGTAGAGCGAGGGGCGACCTGATAAAGGTGTATAAGTGGAAGGCAGGGCTAAACAAAGGTGACATTACAAAGGTACTCAAACTATCCAACCAGGAGCGAACTCGTAACAATGGTTTTAAATTAGACAAATTTAGATTTAGGCGTGAAATAGGTAAACACTGGTTTGGAAACAGAGTAGTGGATGAATGAAACAAGTTACCAAATATCATCATTAACTCGAATAAGCTGAATTGCTTCAAACATAGGTTGGATGCTCTTATGAGCAATAGGGGTTGGGTGTAAACGGGACTGCCCAGTATGGGCCAATAGGCCCGCTGCAGTTTCCTCCATTCTTATGTTCTTATGTTCTTATGTATTGTCTAAAATAATACAGTATAATTGGTTATTTTACTTCAATTATGACTTTGTGTGATAATAGGACATAGTACCATAATAAACCTTTTCTCGAACTGTTAAATAACTCAACAAAAATAATAATAATCCATTCTAAACAACTGATTATCAGACGTAGATGTCATAATTCAGCTCATCATAATTATCCATACACTCTCGTGTATAAATTCCACCGTCAAAATTTGTATTGTCGGAAGAAGTTTTACTGTCTGAATGTCTGTCTAATTCTACAAAAACTCTCCGTTAGTATCCGTCTATTTCCTCTGTTACCTCATCACTTAAGAGTATTACAAAATATTACCACTGACTGTAACACCTGATGTGCAATGTGCATACTCATATTTATAATCCTGTGTATTTTGTAACTGAAAGAAAATACAGGTACAGGAATATTTAGTTACTCTTGCGGTATACAAAATCATACATCTATCTATCTATCTATCTACGGTATCTATCTATCTATCTATCTATCTACTGTATTTATCTATTTATATCAATTTTATTAACTCACCTGTACCATTAATCATCAGTATATTTATCTTAATCTTCTTCCCATTTTGATTTATTCCTCTTAACAATGTATGTATCTACACCCACAAACATACCTACTATCTACTCCCAAACACCCACAAACAAACCTACTATCCACTCCCTACACCCACAAACATACCTACTATCCACGCCCTACGCCCACAAACAAATTTACTATCCACGCCCTACACCCACAAACAAACCTACTATCCATGCCCTACACCCACAATCAAACCTACTATCCATGCCCCACACCCACAAACAAACCTACTATCCACGCCCCACACCCACAAACAAACCTACTATTCACGCCCTACACCCACAAACAAACCTACTATCCACGCCCTACACCCACAAACAAACCTACTATCCACGCCCTACACCCACAAACAAACCTACTATCCACGCCCTACACCCACAAACAAACCTACTATCCACGCCCTACACCCACAAACAAACCTACTATCCACGCCCTACACCCACAAACAAACCTACTCCATGCCCCACACCCACAAACAAACCTAACGCCCCACACCCACAAACAAACCTACTATCCACGCCCTACACCCACAAACAAACCAACTATCCACTCCCTACACCAACAAACAAACCTACTATCCACGCCCTACACCCACAAACAAACCTACTATCCACGCCCTACACCCACAAACAAACTTACTATCCACGCCCTACACCCACAAACAAACCTACTATCCACGCCCTACACCCACAAACAAACCTACTATCCACGCCCTACACCCACAAACAAACCTACTATCCACGCCCCACACCCACAAACAAACCTACTATCCATCCCTACACCCACAAACAACCTACTATCCACTCCCTACACCCACAAACAAACCTACTATCCACGCCCTACACCCACAAACAAACCTACTATCCACGCCCTACACCCACAAACAAACCTACTATCCACGCCCTACACCCACAAACAAACCTACTATCCACGCCCTACACCCACAAACAAACCTACTATCCACGCCCTACACCCACAAACAAACCTACTATCCACGCCCCACACCCACAAACAAACCTACTATCCACGCCCTACACCCACAAACAAACCTACTATCCACGCCCTACACCCACAAACAAACCTACTATCCACGTTCTACACCCACAAACACACACTACCCACCACCTACACCCACAATAGAGTAAAGGAGGAATACAGAGTGTACTTACTCAGGGTAGCCATACCACTCTGGGTGGTTGATCCTTAGTGCAGCAGGAAAGAGAAAAATTATAAGTGGGTCATTCTATTCCTCGTGTGATGGATGGAAGGATGGATGGATGGATGGATGGATGGATGGATGGGAGACTGAATGGGAGGATAGATGGGTAGATGGGTGACTGAATGGGATGAGAGATGGGTAGGTGGGTGAATCGGTGGATGGATAAACAGCTAACTGGATGAATGGACATATGGACTTGGATGGCATATTTGGATGTAAAAACCTACGATATGAAGAACATTTTGGACGTATAAACCCATGACAATTAACACCATTTTGGACTTACATCACAGGAAACAGGTAAAACATTTCTGTGATCGTCCTTCAATAATTCCATACGCCAACCTTACCTGCATTTATCTCATTTACAGTATAAAATTTTAGTGTTAATTTCAGCATCGGAATCAATCAATCAATCTCTCTCTCTCTCTCTCTCTCTCTCTCTCAAGATGGAAAATTTCATGACGTAAAATCCGATGAAAACTCGACCCTGTTTATACGTGTTGCTTCGAGGTTTTGTTTTCACGTTAACCTCATGTTTCGTTTCGATAAATGACACATATCACAGGAGGTGAACTACAAACTGAACTTTGACCTGACACCAACGACCGACCGACGGAAGATGGGGCTTCGGGTTTAGTCGTATCCCATTTGAGAGTTTTATGAATGTGAAGCCCCGAATTAGTCAACAAACCCTACAGCTCAATTTGGATTCGAACTTGTGCATCTTGTTCTTGAATCAGAACCTTATCTCACACATATATAGGGGTTAGGTTAGGTTGGGTTGGGTTAGGTTGGGTTAGGTTGGGTTGGGTTAGGTTAGATTGGGTTAGGTTAGGTGAGCCGTGTCTATCACAACCAGACAATTATCCCCGTCCACCAGATCTTCCCTTTAACAAATCAGGCCGCACCTCGATTATGCGGTTCAGTTCTGGTGCCCCTATTATAGAATGGGTATAAATTCACTAGAGTCGGTGCAGCGAAGAATGACAAAAATGATTCCGGGACTTAGAAACCTTCCATATCAGGATAGGTTACAGAAACTTAACTTGCATTCCCTAGAAAGACGAAGAGTGCGGGGAGATATGATAGAAGTATTTAAGTGGGTGAAAGGAATCAATAAAGGGGATATAGATAAAGTTCTTATAATATCCGAGCAGGATAGGACTCGGAGCAACGGATTCAAGTTGGATAAGTTTAGGTTTAGGAGGGAGATAGGAAGAAACTGGTTCACAAATAGGGTGGTGGACGAGTGGAACAAGCTTAGCAACTTTGTAGTAAGTGCGGGAACTCTGGAAAGTTTCAAAAGGAGGCTAGATAGATTCATGGATGATAGAGAGTGGTAGTAACTCTCGACAGGAGCTGTCATGCACAGGCCAACCGGCCTATTGCAGACTCCTTATTTTCTTATGTTCTTATGTTCTTAAATCCTCAGCTGTTCTTATGTTCTTAAATCCTCAACATAAAAGACAAATTCACCTCCATGTGTTAAAATCTTACTACACTACATTACCGTCACCACTATACCAAACCTGTGTAATATTAACACACTAATACACTATTAAGACATCACCAAATCCATCAATAAACAGTACATCTTCCTTTACACTTGATTAGAAAGAAAAACAGGCCGAGTTTTCTCTTTACAATAGTTTACCATCCAGCTATTCTTATATGTTCTTTATCTCTCTATACCTTATATTCTTATATAAGTAACTCTTATGCTTCTCTGCTTATGTTTTCCAAGTCAATGTTCTTTCTTTTCATTTCCTTTCATATATATATATATTCTCAGTTTCA
The DNA here is from genome assembly GCF_018991925.1 of Homarus americanus. Lineage (NCBI taxonomy): Eukaryota > Metazoa > Arthropoda > Malacostraca > Decapoda > Nephropidae > Homarus > Homarus americanus. Next base: position 11,710 of record NW_024748050.1, read on the forward strand.
ATGTTCTTACCTTTCTGAAGTTTACTTTGTTATATGTCTATTCTTATACATGGGTTAGTCTGGGGAACCATGTTATTCTTTGTACAACACTTTTTATACTTACAAAGGGTAGCTGCCACCACCCAGACTTTTCATTATATAACAGAACTCATGGAAGGGTTTTGGGTAGTGTGGTAGATGTATAGGCACGTGAGTAAGTATTATTTTCTGGGAACCAATGTTTAGAAGGAGCAGAGTGGTGATACTCAGATTACTAATTCAATATTTATTAACACAGTGAGTGAAGATGCATCTTAGATTCACTCAGGCTAAACAGAACCGCAATTAACTTATTAAATCATCAAACACTTCAAGAGCTTATTACCTCATCCAACACCTCCAAATACTCATTACTTTATTAGACAATTGGGATATCATTACCTTGATACATGAGATTCCGTAACTATTATTCACAAGCCATCACTGGACCCTCAGGTCTTACTTTAACAAGTAACACATCACCTCCTCACTTCTTGATTAGAGCATGATACTCTCAGGTTACTCGTTCATGACTACTACAGACGAATACATAACACACTGGACTAACTCCACAATTATAGTAACATACAATACCTCCTGTTAGTTTGCAAGGAACAACCTGGTACCTTGAACTCTCATTCAGTGGTTCAATACTCAACCTGGGATGACTATATTTCTGCTAGTCATCCCTAAGCATGGATATTAATACGGCTCCATACATATAACCAAGAACAGTGGGTAGACCATGATCATATGACGGAGTCAGTGGGCCAGAGTTGTTTACAGGCTCGCTCGCTAGCTCGGAGCGCCCGGCCCGGGAAAAGTTGACTGTGGCGGTGGGCCGTGGCGTCTGCCAAGGAATCTCGCCCTGGGATTCTAATCTCGCCACCTTAAAGACGTCTTTCGAGATACATCGTGCCCAGAGGCGGCTCCCAAACCTCAGGAGTGTTGCTAACCCCCACAACAGCGTCTGGAGACGTGGAGAAGAAATCACAGAAGGAGTGAATATTTAACTTCACTATATAAAACATACATCTGGCACCGGTTCAGACGATAGCTAGAGCTCTACTTTACTTGACCCACTTGGCACTGAAGGTACTATGTTAAAACATGAACACTGATATTCACAAAAAATGACTAAGTTAAACTGAGTTAATATGGCGGCGTGGAACACACGTGCACACACCTGGAGACGTGGAGAAGAAATCACAGAAGGAGTGATTTCCCCTCGCGAGCCTGCATATATACTGGCCTGAGGGCATATTCCTACTAGAAAGATAAACTTCACTAACAATAGACCCTCTATTCACAGTAGTCGTTGGACACCTAGCTGTGACCGTCAGTGTCACAGATCAGGCTAATTTTCTACATCTATATTTATGATTTAATCAGAGGTTGAGTTTGTCAGTAAAGAGGTGAATTGAAGTTATATATGCGTTCGCAACTCTATTGGCCTGACCGCAAACCACATCCCCGGTCAAACGGCCGTTAAATCTGGGAGAATTTTGAGTTTGACAGGAACTGTTCAGAAGATGAATGACTTTCTTAAATAGACAACTGACACTAACTAAACTATGAACATCAGATTCTCTGATGTCGGGGCAACAAAACAATATAACTTCAGTAGCGATCAGAAACCCATGGGTATCCCCACGGACGACCTAAAATACGCCACTCTAACTGGCAAACTCAACACTCGCCTACTTGACACGTCTTACTAACAATAAAGACAGTTGAAGCGTTCAACACCACTCACAATGGCTCTTGAATGTTCCAACTGTAAACAGACATATCTAAGTTGACTCAAAACAAAGGTGTTCTCTCTCACATTCAAATATATTATATAGAGAGGTTGGTTTCAGTAACTCAGAGAAAATGGGATAACGGAGGACTGAGGCGTCTTGAAGTGACGAGAAAACGGACTCCTCAGATGGAGGACTCAAAATAAAAGCAGAGGTACCTGTTTTGTGGGCTATTGAGCGTAATATGAATCATTTGATTTTGCCGTTAACTGACGTGTACGACCGTGGTCGTTACAAAGCTTTCCCCTCCCAAAGATTCAATATTATGCGGTATAGTCGACAAAACATTCACAGTAAATACACAATTTCAAACACAATATCTTGCAGTACTGGGGTAATGGTCATCAATACAGGCAACACACGTTACAGAATTTTCACATACGTAAAATTTTGCAACTCAGTTGAATAATCACACAAACTCCCAGCCAGGGGCAGATAAAATGAACATAGCACCACTTGTTATGGCACACAGAAGAACATAATAATACTTCAATATTGCAGAACACAATAATAAAAATAACAGGCCGGCCTGAATTACAGTTTTGTACACTTTTAACTGCACCATCCACCAGGACGGCAGGTAGTTTCCATCTTGGCAATTGATCAGACATGTATAACACTTTTAACTACAACATCCACTAGGATGACAGGTAGCTTTGTAGGACACTTTCAACTACAACATCCACTAGGATGACAGGTAGCTTTGTAGGACGCTTTCAACTACAACATCCACTAGGATGACAGGTAGCTTTGTAGGACACTTTCAACTACAACATCCACTAGGATGACAGGTAGCTTTGTAGGACACTTTCAACTACAACATCCACTAGGATGACAGGTAGCTTTGTAGGACACTTTCAACTACAACATCCACTAGGATGACAGGTAGCTTTGTAGGACACTTTCAACTACAACATCCACTAGGATGACAGGTAGCGTTGTAGGACACTTTCAACTACAACATCCACTAGGATGACAGGTAGCGTTGTAGGACACTTTCAACTACAACATCCACTAGGATGACAGGTAGCGTTGTAGGACACTTTCAACTACAACATCCACTAGGATGACACTGGACCCAAGCTTCAAAATTCAACAATTGAGATCTCAAGCTAGGAGTAGATAGACTGACCCCATCCAGCCACTGAAGTATTCGGGTTGACCTTATCACAAAAGAATCATTCTCCACTCGCGGGATGAGGCAAGATCGGAATGGCCAGAGTATGGGCTCAAATAGACTTTAATGCCAGCAACCCGGTCCCCATGAAACCCCCAAAACCTCAGTGCCCTTCTGTTACTTTGCAATGCAAGCTTCTTAAACTGCACTAGGCCCATGTACTCTTGTACCTGCCTAGCAATTACTTCACCATGCATGCGTCTTAAACTGCACTAGGTCCATGTACTCTTGTACACGCCTAGCCGTGACTAAAGTCCAGCCCAACTACCTCCTACATTAACCCAGGCCTACTGCAGATAGGACCTCCAAGCAACTTGGATCACTCACACCAAACGATGTTCTCACTGCAG
>NW_024748051.1:0-13345 GCF_018991925.1 Homarus americanus
CCAGCAGGAAGATCACTTGTTGCACTACGACCGAGACTGGGAAGAATGGGACTAACCAACCCAGAGGAGATTGCTGCCACTGAGCATCAAAACTCAGTTAAGCTCACGGCAGCCCTCACGGACCACATAATAGCTCAGAACGCAACAGGGGAGGTGGATACCAGTAAAGTAAACAAGATCCGAAGGTCCATTACGACAGAACAACAGAACGGCCAAAGTGACAAGTTGCAGCAACTATTGCTGCAAATACCAGATAATTAAAAAAAAAGTAGCTATAGCGCAGGAGGTGGGCGCCTCGAACTGGTTAACTACGTTACAGATAAGGGCAAATAGTTTCAGTCTCAATAAACAAGAATTTACAGATGCCATTGCTCTAAGGTACGGTTGGCCAGTAGAAGGTTTGCCCTCCCAATGCGTGTGTGGCTCTTCCTATGACGTCGATCACGCTATGGTGTGCAAGAAAGGGGGCTTCATATACATGAAGCATGACGAAGTAAGGGACCTCACAGCAAATATGTTGAAGGAAATCTGCCGGGATGTCATGGCAGAACCGACCCTCCTTCCTTTGGACGGTGAGATCTTCCAACATAGGACTTCAAACACATCTAACGAAGTCCGTGTTGACGTCAGTGCTCGAGGATTCTGGACGCTGGGACAGCAAGCTTTCTTCGACATCAGGATATTTTATCTCATGGCCGCATGTAACCGTAACCTAGGAACGAGAACGACAAGACAAGGGCATATGAGGAGAGAATTCAAAATGTTGATCAAGGCAGCTTCACTCCTCTAGTTTTCACAACCTCTGGTGGGAGGACCAAGTGCAAGATGTTTCTACGCCAGACTTGCGGAGGTGATCTCCGAACAGAAGCAGCAGCCCAGAAGTTATGTGTCAGCCTGGATGAGCTGTCGACTGTCCTTCTCTCTTCTTTGGTCGGCTTTGCTCTGCCTCAGGGGAACTGGAGCTTTGTCGCCAATGCCGACAACAGTTGCAGATATTGACTATGAGGCTACAGTCACTGAATGCCGCATAGATCTGCGGCTCAACTAATTCAACACAGATAGGATAGCTACTTATGTAGTAGGATATTAAATATTAAGGTAATAAAATAGCGGCGAAGGTGTGGCTATTGGGGGCGACTGGAGGCCACGTAAAAAAAATTAAAAAAATAAATAAATAAATGAAGACCTGGGTGGTGGTCCCTACACCGGGCTACTACAGGTAGTTAGCCAGCTTAAGTGATGAGTTACTTGGCCATACACCTGTCACCTCACAGGGTCGTCGTTGTGTTAGGGGCGCCGGTGGTAGAAGCTGTACCGCTCTTACCTCGCAAGCGAGATTTCACAGGTTCGATTCCCGGGCCGGTGGAAAAGTTTTTTGGACATACTTCCTAGCCCCAGTAAAGCAGTAAAGTAGGTACCTGTTGTAAATCGAAAGTTGCGAATTCTTATTCAGGGAAAGTTGTTGGGGCTTCTAATAACTTGATGACAAAAACGATTGACTCTTCAGGCTTCTACGCCCTTGACCCTTCAGGCTTCTACGCCCTTAACTCATGAGACATAAAGGTAAGCATGAACTTAGCATGCTTCCCTGTTGGGCGCTGTAAACGCTCCTGCGCCTTACCGTACACGGGATGTCGTTGTGTTAGTTGCAGATTTTACCGCCTAAACACACTCACGCTTAGTGGCATCAGTGCACGAGATGTAACCATTATATTTAACAAGCTATCCGTAAAAAAATAGATATATAATTGTTATGTATTCTTGCTATTGCGAGGAAACATAAGAGTTGTAAAGGTCGGGTCTTTAATCACCAAACACAAAGTCTTTCTCACAATAAACGTGGACAATGTTGATGTTATAACGTATTACTGCTCGGCAATAACTAAGGTCTTTAAGCGTTTATTATAGGTTAGCAACACAGGAGACCAACGAATTAAAGTTATTTCTCGGGGAATGTCAACAATATTTGTATTAAAAATAATATTCTTTTCTCCCAAAACTTAGAATAAAAACGTAAGATTTATAGCAGCCGCTCTTAAGGCCACACATGAAAAGTTCTTCTATACATAAATTTTGTTTAGTTGGGGCAGGATAGGGTTGTGAGGTGGGAAAAGCAGCAACCAGCAGTCTGAAAGTTGAAATACTTCAGTGAAACAAAAGACGAACAAATATAAACGTACAGCAACGTAAAGTTGTTTATTTTTTATATTGTTTTTATTTTCCTTCTGTTCACTATGTTTCATTACACAGCTGAAGTATATAACTCTTAGGTACAGTTCAGCCCTCTCCGATTTATTCTTATATAAATGAGGAGAATTTAATATCTTTTGATTCTTGTTTTATTCATCAGATTATTCTCAGTTGGAATTTGGACTTTTTTTTTAGGGGGGGGGGCTGATTTGTGTTCTCGAAGTGTTTGGCCTCATTCTCTGTGACGTTGATGATTATTACGTCTACCAAGACAAACAATTCCCTCTGTTGTGACCCAGTACTGATCCCTGCCCAGCCCTGCCCTCCCCTCCTCTCCCCTCCGTCATGGTTCACATAATGTTTTCTTTACTTCAATATTCTAGTTACTAAATTTATAGTCACTTACGCATATCCGAGATGTTTGCAAGCCGCCACGACAATATGTGGAATAAATGCAATACAACGCTTGTATGGTGTGTTGTGAGTGTGTTAACTTTCGGTGGTCTGAGCCAGAGTGCAGAAATTTTGTGTTTGTTTCCTGGAGCAGCAATAACCTGAGTTGGCCAGTGAAAACTGTTGAAATTTTCATGACGACCAAAAGAAGAAAAGTACAGGTTATTTTTGTAATCTGTACGACCCCCACAACCAGGTATATTTATATTGTCAACTCTTGTTGTATCACTGCTCAATTATCATCCTCGCTTTACTGTTATCATCATCTGTTTTATTTATATCATGATGTTCAATTGTTTCTTTTATCCTCGACTTATTTTAATACAGATGGAAAATTCTGCCTGAAGCTAAGTTTATGGTGCGAGTTTTGGGACCAGGAGCTGTGTTGGATACCAGGACGATGACGAGTGCCAGAACAGCAGCCCTTGGTGTCTTATTTATTATTATTATTATTATTATTATTATTAATTATTATTATTATTATTATTATTATTATTATTATTATTATTATTATTATTGTATGTCTTATATATTACACTGAAACTGACTACCGCCAGACATACAAGCGAGGAAGGAGGATAAACATTTAATGGAGAACAACCACATGTTAACATTATAACCTTGGCGCTTACTGATCTCACCCACAGTGCAGCTGGGGAAAGGAAGGTAGCAGCTGGAGAAGGGAGGGAAGCAGCTGGAGCAGGGAGGGAAGCAGCTGGGGCAGGGAGGGAAACAGCTGGAGGAGGGAGGGAAGCAGCTGGAGCAGGGAGGGAAGCATCTCAGGGGGAAACCAGAGGGATACAAAGTACAGGAACCTGAGCCACGAGTATTGTTTTGACCCAATAGTGGTAGAGACAGAGGGAGCCTGGAGCACCAAGGTCCACCGGAGACTCCAGATCATAGAGTTACTTGTCCCAGCGTCTCAGCATAGTAGTCTAGAGTGACTATATATATGTAGCCCCACTATACTGGATGAAGTTGGGCAATAGCAGAGTTAATTATAAAACAATGAAAACAACAAAGGTGGCGATGGTGTAGTTACTATCGTGTTACAATTTGTCTATTGCTGATATTGTGAGGCAAAACAGAGAGAATTTAATCTTGTAGATAAAGCGAGTCTGATCTAACGATTAGAGTCGCTATGAGGTACATATACTGCAGCAGGACCAGGGAGGGACAGTAGGTATGAGGTACATATACTGCAGCAGGACCAGGGAAGGAGAGTAGCTATGGGTAAATATTCTGCAGCAGGACCAGGGAGGGAGAGTAGCTATGGGGTACATATACTGCAGCAGGACCAGGGAGGGAGAGTAGCTATGGGATACATATACTGCAGCAGGACCAGGTAGGGAGAGTAGCTATGGGGTACATATACTGCAGCAGGACCAGGGAGGGAGAGTAGCTACTGGGGTACATATACTGCAGCAGGGCCAGGGAGGGAGAGTAGCTATGGGGTACATATACTGCAGCAGGACCAGGGAGGGAGAGTAGCTATGGGGTGAATATATTGCAGCAGGACCTGGGAGGGAGATTAGCTATGGGGTACATATACTGCAGAAGGACCAGGGAGGGAGAATAGCTATGAGGTACATATACTGCAGCAGGACCAGGGAGGGAGAGTAGCTATGGGGTACATATACTGCAGCAGGACCAGGGAGGGAGAGTAGCTATGGGGTACATATACTGCAGCAGGACCAGGGAGGGAGAGTAGCTATGAGGTACATATACTGCAGCAGGACCAGGGAGGGAGAGTAGCTATGAGGTACATATACTGCAGCAGGACCAGGGCGGGAGAGTAGCTACGGGTTACACATACTGCAGCAGGACCAGGGAGGGAGAGTAGCTACGGGGTACACATACTGCAGCAGGACCAGGGAGGGAGAGTAACTATGGGGTACATATACTGCAGCAGGACCAGGGAGGGAGAGTAACTATGGGGTACATATACTGCAGGAGGAGCAGGGAGGGAGAGTAGCTACGGGGTACACATACTGCAGCAGGACCAGGGCGGGAGAGTAGCTACGGGGTACACATACTGCAGCAGGACCAGGGAGGGAGAGTAGCTATGGGGCACATATACTGCAGCAGGACCAGGGAGGGAGAGTAACTATGGGGTACATATACTGCAGCAGGACCAGGGAGGGAGAGTAACTATGGGGAACATATACAGCAGCAGGACCAGGGAGGGAGAGTAGCTCTGGGGTATATATACTGCAGCAGGACCAGGGAGGGAGAATAGCTATGGGGTACATATACTGCAGCAGGACCAGGGAGGGAGAGTAGCTATGGGGTGCATATACTGCAGCATGACCAGGGAGGGAGAGTAACTATGGGGTACATATACTGCAGCAGGACCAGGGAGGGACAGTAGCTAAGGGGTACATATACTGCAGCAGGACCAGGGAGGGAGAGTAGCTATGGGGTACATATACTGCAGCAGGACCAGGGAGGGAGAATAGCTATGGGGTACATATACTGCAGCAGGGCCAGGGAGGGAGAGTAGCTATGGGGTACATATACTGCAGCAGGACCAGGGAGGGAGAGTAGCTATAGGGGTACATATACTGCAGCAGGACAGGAGGGAGAGAGTAGCTATGGGGTACATATACTGCAGCATGACCAGGGAGGAGAGTAGCTATTGGGTACATATACTGCAGCAGGACCGGGAGGGACAGTAGCTATGGGGTACATATATACTGCAGCAGGACCCAGGGAGAGAGGTAGTCTCCAAAACCCTACTCTACACTTAGAAGACCAAGAGAGAGACAATAACTATAGACACATATACTCTACAACAGAACCAAGGGAAGGACAATAACTATATAAGAGGCCTCTCTACTGCAACAGGACAGGGCAGGAGAGAAGTAACTATAAGGGTACATATACTGCAGCAAGGACCAAGGGAGGGACAGTAGCTATGGGGTACATATACTGCAGCAGGACCAGGAGGGACAGTAACATAGGGGTACATATGCTGCAGCAGGACCAGGGAGGAAGTATATAGGGGTACATATACTGTAGCAGGACCAGGAGGGAGAGTAGCTATGGGGTACATATACTGCAGCAGGACCAGGGAGGGAGAGTAGCTATGAGGTACATATACTGCAGCAGGACCAGGGAGGGACAGTAGCTATGAGGTACATATACTGCAGCAGGACCAGGGAGGGACAGTAGCTATGGGGTACATATACTGCAGCAGGACCAGGGAGGGAGAGTAACTATGGGGTACATATAATGCAGCAGGACCAGGGAGGAGAATGGCTATGGGGTGCATATGCCCAGCAGGGCCAGGGAGGGACATACTGCAGCAGGACCAGGGAGGGAGAGTAACTATAGGGGTACATATACTGCAGCAGGACCAGGGAGGGAGAGTAACTATGGGGTACATATACTGCAGCAGGACCAGGGAGGGAGAGTAGCTATGGGGTACATATACTGCAGCAGGACCAGGGAGGGACAGTAGCTATGGGTACTGCAGCAGGACCAGGGAGGGAGAGTAACTATGGGGGTACATATACTGCAGCAGGACCAGGGAGGGAGAATAGCTATGGGGTACATATACTGCAGCAGGGCCAGGGAGGGAGAGTAGCTATGGGGTACATATACTGCAGCAGGAGCAGGGAGGGAGAGTAGCTATGGGGTACATATACTGCAGCAGGACCAGGGAGGGAGAGTAGCTATGGGGTACATATACTGCAGCAGGACCAGGGAGGGAGAGTAGCTATGGGGTACATATACTGCAGCAGGACCAGGGAGGGACAGTAGCTATGGGGTACATATACTGCAGCAGGACCAGGGAGGGAGAAGATCACATGATTATCAAACAACTTTTATTTAATTATAATTAAACATAAAAAACAGAATATGAACAAAAACTATGATATTATAATACTTTCAGAAAAATATTGTTAATATTCGCAGGAAAACTAGATGAAAAAAAAATTTTAAAAATGGTACAAACTCATAACGTCACCCTTTCCTTCAGCGGATAATTTATGACGTCATCTTGGCGAGAAAATGAGGGAAGGATGTGACAGTAGGGTGTGTCATACAGAGGCGAATTTTTTTTTTTTGAGTTTGAAAAATCGGCCCATGGTATTAATGATGTAGTTCTATGTGCAGAATCATGTAATATCTTCAGATTTGAAAAGTTTTCATTTTTGCTAGGTAAATTTTAACTTGAAATCTTATGAAAATTCAGTATTCCCACCCTTTTACCAACACCACTAAATAGCTTATTTAAAGTAAAGTAAATGTATCAGGTTAATTTATTAGGATGAAAATGATCCAGAATAGTGAAACGAATGATCTTGACACATTTATTAAATTTAATATTCCTTTAGAAAACAAAATCATCAAATACAAAAACCGGTTTTACTACGACGACCCGGTGTTGCTGCACACCATAGAGAACATGTCTTTCTTGCTTCTCTTTCTACTCATCACCTCCCTGCTGACCACCTGAGCTCAGATGTAGCCTTCCCTCCTCTCCTGGCTGTACACGTGACTGCTGGCCTCGCTCACTTGCTGTACACAACGCGCTATACTCTGGGTGTGGGAGGGCCAGGCAGGGACATGCATGGGGTTGTCCAGGAAAGCTCTGACTTGAACATTGGTGAGGCTGCAGGTAAGAGGGGGCTCACTGTCAGCCTGGATGTTATCCAGATCTATGAGATCAGTGAGGGTCTTGGCACCTAGATTGACTTCAGGAGTCTTCCTGACCCTGAAGGAATCGTCACCAACTGATTCGTCATGCCCAGATCCTCTCATAAGTCTCATATCCAAGATCTTTTTGACTGCCACTCTTCTCTCCTCCTCATCCTTACTGCAGAGCATTGTCTGCAGAACTGCCTCAGGATGAGCATACCAGGAAGATCTCCTCACAGTCTGCTCCACAATCTGAACAACCTTCCTTGGCTGACTCCTCAGGAGCTCAAGCTGGAAGAGAACATGCCTCGGACCTTCGGAGAACGATGACTTGACCTTGGTGTTGAACCAATTTGGCAAGTAGACACTCACGATGAATTGGACAATAAGTCTCAGATTGTGAAGCTGGTTCCCTTTCAGTTTATGATGGGCAAACTAAATTCTGCAGAACCTAGAGAGCCGTTGTGACCCACCTAGAAGATGAGACTGGACTATCTGGGTAAAGCAATTATCAGACGCCCCCAGTTTTGATGGCACTGCAAATCATGTAACCATAGTACTGGTCAGTACTCAGGTCGTCAATGACAGTATGTGCAAGCTCAACGAGTGGAGGGCCAACTGTGATTTTTTCAAAGCTCGGATATATTTCTAACTCAGTGGCAGAGTCCAGCATCTTGCCAAGAGGACCAGACCATCTGTTGTTTGAAAGAGTCTTGCCATCCAGCTCCTGGATCAGATGTCTGAGTGGCAACTCGTTGGTGTGGAGGTCACAAACAATCAAGACCAGCTTCCTCCCAATCTTCCGCTCTATCCACTGTATGGCCCACACTTGCACCCTGTGGTGCCGTGTGGTGCTGTCCTCAATGGCCTGCAGGGTCTGGTCTACGTTCCTCTCTGGGCAGTTCACAATGTTATCTGCCACTATCTCAGCTGGTTTCCTGATGTCATCTTTCTCTGGAGTGAAATGCCACAAATACTTCCCTCCTGGTTCACTGCAGTAGGAGTAGTGTTCCTCCTTCACCATGGCAGGGAACAACTTGTCAGAATCTCCAACTTTCATGAACACTTTAGTGTCATCCCTTCTCCCATCAAAGAACAAACAATTTATTCCATTTTCTCTTATCCCCTTATCAAACTCCTCTTCTAGGTTACTAACAAGTTTCTCCTGAGCTCTCCTTACTTTGTTATGATCTATCACCAGGTGAACATCATCAGGTGTTATCAAACCACCGTCAGGCCAGGCAGCTGTTGCTATCTCTGCAGTTTCTCTGAGACCAGTGTGGTGTCGCATGCTGGCCAGATCTATGCTCGGGATATCTTTCCTATTTCGAATCTTATGCCTGGAAGGTTTGGGATCATTATTTTCTGGGTTAGGGACAAAGTCACCATTCTCCTGGTCAGAACTCGGATCAGCCATGGGGAAGTCATTAAACTCTGAATCAGCTTGACTCCAATCATCGGCCTTTTTTACCTTACCCTGGGCCTTCTCAAGTCTCTTTTCCTCGGCAACTCTTCTCCTCTTCTGTCTCTCTGTGGCAGCCTCCTGTCTCTTGGACTCCGGAACATCTTGGCTAGAAATCATGAGAGCCCCTATACTGCCAGTCTTCTCTCTCTGTGCTTTGACAAATGCCAGTTCGATCCCAGGAATCTTCAGTTCACGCTTGCAAATACAGGAGATGTGGGCTCAGTTTACAGTCACGATCGCATCAAACTCAGGACAGAGAACAATTGGGCACTTGCAAGTAATTACATGTCAAATAACTGGTCCAGTTAGCCGCTTAAAGCTGTCTGCCGTTTCCTCTCCAAGAGATCTCCTCTTTTTTAACTAGCTAGCAGTCTCTCACTAATCTTCTTTCGGCATGTGACTGGAGAGGCTGAACTGGTAATTGGCAAGTGTACTGTGCCAAGACAGCTTTGGTCATATCACTGGCAATGTCTTTGTTTGTGTAAGTTCTTTGGTTCTTTTTCACTGATTTGCCTGATTAAAACACCGTATCTCAGCATCTCCAATGTAAACGCTCCGACTTCAGGAGCTCTCTCCCAACCCAAGATAGTAGCTGAATGGCTGGATTTTGGTTTACTCATTCACTGGCTTTAAGCAGCTATCACTGCGTATTATCAACTTATAAAATAAATCTGAAACAGAAAAAAATATTGTTAGTTGATTTGTTAAAGAATGAAGTCAGAAAGCAATATTTACTATTTGGTGTAATGCACTAATGCAGCTGTACGTTAGATTTTCGATAATTTACTTTAAAATTTACCTAGCAAAATGTTGCAAAATATTGAAACTGAAATTTTTTCTGTTTATATACACTAAAATCTACCAAAAAAGTGATGGGCCATTAGTTTTAGCTGATCTTCCCTCCTATGACACACCCTAATGTGACAGCCACCGAGGACCTGCCCTTAAAGACGACCGCAAAATGTCTCAGAGTAACACACAGCTCTTACTTAATATTCATTTTAATTCTTACCCGTAAGTTACCTGAAGATAATAATAAATTTAGAAGTATGAGGAAGAAGAAAAGAGGATTTAGGTAAGAGATATGAGCCAGCGAGTCACTGAGGCCAACTAGAGTGAGGCGGTCACTAGTGTCTCCCGAGGCCGCCACTAAGTCCCCGCCTCTCTCTAATTCACGGATCTGACTCACAACACTTGGCTGTATCCTCCCGCCAGAGTTCAGGTGATAAGTCATGCCAGGGGCTAACAGTGAGTCGAGCAAAGCCAACTACTTCCTTCTGATTATGTGAACACGCACCCACACACTCAACACTCTTGTTCTTAACACAACGAATTATATTACTGACCATCATTACCCGCCAAAAGTGTATCACTAATTGGGCTGTAAGTAGAGTTTGATTTGTGTAAATCTTTAAGTTTCCAGAACAAAGATTGTACACTGTAGGTGCAGGACAGTGGTGGGTCTCGAGACTACTGTAGATGCAGGTCAGTGGTGGGTCTCGAGATTACTGTAGGTGCAGGTCAGTGGTGGGTCTCGAGGCTACTGTAGGTGCAGGTCAGTGGTGGGTCTCGAGGCTACTGTAGGTGCAGGTCAGTGGTGGCTCTCGAGGCTACTGTAGGTGCTGGTCAGTGGTGGGTCTCGAGGCTACTGTAGGTGCAGGTCAGTGGTGGGTCACGAGGCTACTGTAGGTGCAGGTTAGTGGTGGGTCTCGAGGCTACTGTAGGTGCAGAGAATCAGTGGTGGTCCAGGCTACTTGAAATTTGAGTCAGTGGTGGTGGAGTCTTGAAGGCTCTGTGGAGATTTGGGTCAGTGGTGAGTTACACTGTAGGTGTAGGTCAGTGGTGGGTTTCTGTACGTGCAGGTCAGTGGTGGGTTACTGTAGGTGCAGGTCAGTGGTGGGTTACTGTAGGTGCAGGTCAGTGGTGGGTTACTGTAGGTGTAGGTCAGTGGTGGGTTACTGTAGGTGTAGGTCAGTGGTGGGTTACTGTAGGTGCAGGTCAGTGGTGGGTTACTGTAGGTGCAGGTCAGTGGTGGGTTACTGTAGGTGCAGGTCAGTGGTGGGTTACTGTAGGTGTAGGTCAGTGGTGGGTTACTGTAGGTGCAGGTCAGTGGTGGGTTACTGTAGGTGTAGGTCAGTGGTGGGTTACTGTAGGTGCAAGTCAGTGGTGGGTCTCCAGGCTACAGAAATAACCTGTCATGTGTCCAGTTATTACCTGTGGACCCTCAGGCCACGACGGTGTGTGTAGCCCACATAACTGAGGTAAATGGACGGGGATAATCTCTAGTTAGTTATTCATGATGGTGGTGGCCGGAAGTCTGCCCATAATAACACAGAGGCCTTGGTCATATTTTTTGCTCGGAGAAATACAGGTTTCAACGCCCTAATTCTCGGTGGGTTCTGACGCCGCCAGATATATAAGATCTCAAATAACAGTGATGGTGGATCATTCTTAATAACTTTTATATGTTGACAATTTGTCAACTATTACCAACATAACTTTCTTACATCATGTAAGTGACTGTGGTGTACCGACTGTTGTTAAGAAACAAAAAGGAAATAATTTAGTCGTGTTAATATTATTTTGGCTCGTTGACTGTTGCCAGTTTTTAGTGGTGGTTGTATGTTGTCAGTTACCAGTCGTTGTTACATACTGCATGTTAACTGTTGCCAGCTGTTGATGGTCGGTGTATATGATAACTATTGCCAGCTGATGGTGGGTGTATAAGTCAACTGTTGCCAGCTGATGATGGTCGGTGTATAATATAAGTTAACTGTTGCCAGCTATTGTTAGTGGTTCTCCATTGTAAGTATATAATTGCGAGGTACTGGTAATGGTAGTTTGATTTATATTAACTGTTATCAGCTGCTGATGGTGGCTGTATATTGTATGTGAACTGTTGTTATCTTCTGAGCCAACGATGGATGTACAGTTGAAGACAAAATCTCTGAACACTTGGCAATATCTGGCATCTACTTCTGGGTCGTATATGTGATTCGTTTATATCTAATAACGCTGTTTTTCATCACATATTATGTCATGAAAAAACACTTCTTAATACAGAGACAAAAATGAGAAGTTACATTTAAAATGCCCATCGCCCTCACCGAATGATCCTCAAGTACTTATATGCCAGACACTTCCAAGTGTCCTAGGAATTTTGTCCGCAAAAGATTTATGTCCTACAGGGAGAAACTTAAGATGTAAATTCTCAGGCAGTACATGTGGGTCTGGCAGCTGTCTCCTCCAAGGTAGAGGCACAGTCAACGTGAGGGAGGGAGGGCCACTAAATGTCCTGGTAGTAAACATACGAGTCTTATGATCACTGGATAAAAAGAAATGTTAACATACAGACCTAGGGAAGAGGAAGTTGGTAAAGTGGCCCCAACTACTGAGAATGGTCAAAACAGGGCGAACATAATGAGATACGAGGCTGTAGCTGTGGGGAGAGGGAATACTTCACACACATCAGCCAGCACTGCACAACTGTTTATTCGTTTAATTTATCTGTACATTTTTAAAACTATTCAAAGTGTTTAAGAATATAAAGATAAATTGCAAAACAAAGTAACAATAAGTACATAAGCGAACAAACGAACAAACAGCTTCAATTTGATTCGAGACAAAAAATTCTTCGTCAAGCGCTCTTTAGGTATAAGCTTTAAAGGTACAACTCTTCTCCACACTCCTGTTAAAACTTCCTACGTTTTTCGTCGTCAACATTTTACCTTCATCAGGATCTTTACTACTTTCCTCGCTAATACTTTTTCCATCCTCCTCCTCACGCGCTCCCTCCCAACACTCAACTGATGCTGTCCTCACCATTTTCCTCCTCCTCCTCTCCGACACTTTAATCACCATCCCCACCATTGCTCCTTATTCTCTACCAGTTTTCACCGATACCTTGGATATGACGTCAAATTCTAGATTGCAGCTACGCCTTCAAGAGAAAAGACAACATTAATACTGCTGATGCTCAGATATGCTCGGTGGGCATTGAACAGCTGCCAGAGGCTGACAGAAACTACAGTCCATTGTAAAAGTAGTTTGATAAATATTGAATAAGAATTTTATCTATTTCTCATAACATTTACCATATATTTAACGTTAGAGATTAGGTAAATAACGTGAAAAGCAAATAAATCTCTCTTCTACAGACCTTGGGTGGCCCTAGTGCCAGCCATCCTCGTACACGAGGGGCATCCATTATTGTTACGTCTTTAAGTATGTGATAAGTATATACTACAGTAAGTATATAATATAAAAGACAAAGAACATTGTAATATATATATTTAGTTTCAGGGTTTATTAAGTTATTTATTACTTGTACTTATTACTGGGATTTGTTTTCCTCTCATCTGTATAGTTTAAGTCTTTACTATTGTTTAGAATATATCATATCATATCACCCATGATGATTATCCTGTATTTAAAACGAAAATAATATTAATATCACTTAGATAATATTTGTTAAGGTTAAGTTAAGTTAGTTTAAGTTTTCTATTAAACAATTTATTAATACATAATATGATGAAGTACATGATCGCCGATGACCAGTTAGAAGCTTAAAATAATACATTGAAGTTATCT
>NW_024748052.1:0-5000 GCF_018991925.1 Homarus americanus
GACCTCCACGGGTTCAATTGACCACGTAAATCCAGACTGTACTGAAAAACAAGGCAAATTATCACAAACTTACGGCAAATTTGCCGAAGACGTAAATAATGGCTTAGAGGCAGAGGGAAGTTCACAACATCTCACTGTCCTTCATACATAACCCACACCAGATACTTGTCTTACATTATTTAACGACTGTATTACCTTTAAGAAACATTTGTTTATTATCTAAATGAAAAATGACCCAAGAAAGATTAAAGAAATGTTAACAGCCGCTAGTCAGCCATTTGCAATGGTGCTACACCCTGGTGGCAGATCATGGCAACACAAAACATCGCAGGCAAAAATACGAGTTTCACATCCTGTCGGTAATTCTCTTGACCAAAATATAAACAAGCCACACAGCTGCTCTGATCAGAGGCAGAGTTGGGTTAGTTTAATGTTACTATACAGTAATACCTCGCGGTTCTCGTTTGCGCATTTCCACATTTACTCGGTCCCCGGCAGAACTGGAATGCCCAATTTACCCGGTGCATCTACTCATATACGCTGGTGAAGTATAATTTTTTTATTTAGCTCATAAAACTCATACAAATTACTCGGTCAGAATATAATTAACATTGCTGTAATTCGTACAATATGATGATCATTTTAAATACAGCTAGACCCCGACTTACGACTGCTTCGACCATTTATCAAGAGTTAGACTTCAATGAGACACACGCATTTTCTATACCGAAACGTTTCCAGTTAATGTAGTCTCCATGTATAATTAGAAAATTATGGGGCCCCCATGTGCATTCAGCTGACTACATTAAAGGTAAGTGCTCAGTCACACTGTATCCATTTCTCATTATTTATTACTTTCACTGTACTGTATTTCATTGTAAATTATTTATTAATTTTTTTTTTTTTTTTTTTTATCATCTATGTCGGACTTACGACCTGGATTTGGGTCCCTAACCCCGTCGTAAGTCGGGGTCTAGCTGTATAAACATCATGGATTTTGCATTAGACACACAAATTTTAGATCTAATGTAAGAATTTGGTTTACACAGAGCAAATATGTTATCTTTTGTGTAAAATATATGACGTGTATATTCAAAATATTCCTGGTCTTGCAAGGAATCCAGCAATGTCAATTATATTATCCTAACTTCAGTCTGAGGTATTATTTATTACTAAAAAGGTAAATAGTCTGGTTTTCCCACACATTTATCTGGTAGGGAGGGTTGGTGGGGGGTGGGGAGGAAGGAGGGACCAACCGACCATCTGGCACGGTGTGAAGATTATTTTTTTTTATTAACTGAAGGTATTTGTTTTAGCTCATAAACTTCATACAAATTACCCGGCCAGAATATAATTTACATTGCTGGAATTCTTACAATTTGATGATCATTTTGAATATAAACATCATAGATTTTGCATTAGACATACAAATTTTAGATATAATGTTTACTCTGAATAAATATGTTATCTTTTGTGCAAAATATATGACATTTATATTCAAAATATTCCTGGTCTTACAAGGAATCCAGCAATGTCAATTATATTTTCCTAACTTTAGTTTGAGGTATTATTTATTACTAAAAGTTAAAATTAGTTTTTTCACCCAACATTTCTCTGGGGGGTGGGGGGGGAGGGATGGGACCGACCGACCATCTAGCCGGTTGGAAGAGGGGGGGGGAGGCAAGTTGGGGTACTTTGATTGACAGATAGTGTCGTGAAGAATATTTTTTTTTTATTAACTGAGGATATTTGTTTTAGCTCATAAAATTCATACAAATTACCCGGCCAGAATATAATTTACATTGCTGGAATTCTTACAATTTGATGATCATTTTGAATATAAACATCATAGATTTTGCATTAGACATACAAATTTTAGATATAATGTTTACTCTGAGTAAATATGTTATCTTTTGTGCAAAATATATGACATTTATATTCAAAATATTCCTGGTCTTACAAGGAATCCAGCAATGTCAATTACATTATCCTAACTTAAGTGTTTAATTTTCTTTGTTTAAAGGGCTGTACAGGTAGTCATTTTCTGTTAAACTTGTACAGCAAATATAACCATCAGTTTTCCGGCATTTTCGAAAATCCGGCACTCCTCAGCTCCCGAGGTTGCCGGATTTTTGATAGTCAACCTGTATGTATATATGAATGTATGTATGTATACAGAATATATATATATATATATATATATATATATATATATATATATATATATATATATATATATATATATATATATATATATATATATATATATATATATATATATATATATATATATATATATATATATATATATATATATATATATATATATATATATATATATATATATATATATATATATATATATATATATATATATATATATATATATATATATATACACACAGGTCCTCGGTTAACGAGCGCCTCAGTTAACGAGATTTCGGTTAACGATTTACCTTCCATAAGATTCTTAACTTCGGTTAACGAGTTTTTTACGAGCCGACTTCAACATGTTTTCGCTTGCATTTGGCGGTCCACTAGCTGTAGTATTAGTCCGCCAATACAGTAATCGGTTTTAGGGCTTAAATTCCTTACTATTTTAGTAAATATCAAGAAGTTTATACTATTCAATAATTTTAAAAGTTTAATATTAACTTTTTTAGTAATTTTAACAATTATAATTGTTGAACATAATTGAAGGTAAAGAAACTAGTTTCTGGCGTGCCATCCAGCCTGTTAACACACCATACAGGCGTTAGTGTCTCTCTGTTTTCAGTGGAGGTAACATCTTGCTTGAGACTCTCTTCAACTAAACATTTTTTTTCTGTGTTTTCAAGCAAATTATTGGTCATTTTGAAATATATTTTGCATATTGACAATATATAATGCAGTGCAGTGTTGATTTTAAGAAAATAATCTTGAAATACACCAAGAGAACTAAAATTTTATGGGTGAAATGGTGCCATGAGGTGACTTCTCTTCCACCCCAATGCCTTCTCTTCTTCCTTCTCCTCCACCCCCATTCTAATTCCCATCATCATCATCAAGGGAGCCTTTTACATACACACCTCAAAGTAAGTGTACTTTTCTACCTTTTTTGTTGAACTTAGGCAATTTTCGGTGAGCTGGAACCAATTACCCAAAAACCCATTGAAACAATGGTTTCAGTTAACGAGTTTTTCGGTTAACGAGCAACCTGCTGGAACGGATTGTGCTCGTTAACCGAGGGACCACTGCATAAATATATATATATATATATATATATATATATATATATATATATATATATATATATATATATATATATATATATATATATATATATATATATATATATATATATATATATATATATATATACATATATATACATATATACAGTTAACCCTCACTTTACGCGGTTAATGTAACCCAGAGGGTACCGCGGAAAGCGAGAAACGCGTAAAGTGAATAACATAACATATGGGATTAATTGAAATGGAGTCCAGGCCGATCCCCAAACTCCACTTTTTGACGACACATAACTATGTTGTAGTAAAAATAACATCTTAATTTTATGATGGTACATGCACACAATTAATACTTAAGAGAAATAGAGAAATACAGTCGCCAAGTTAATGTCCATTCAAATAATGGACACGACTCCTTCCCCCTCTTCTCACACTACACTGCCGGCTCTTCCCTCTGAGAATTTTTTGGGGGAAAACCAGGTATAGTAATAAATAATACCTCAAACTAAAGTTAGGATAATATAATTGACATTGCTGGATTCCTTGTAAGACCAGGAATATTTTGAATATAAATGTCATATATTTTTCACAAAAGATAACATATTTACTCAGATTAAACATTACATCTAAAATGTTATGTCTAATGCAAAATATATGATGTTTATATTCAAAATGATCATCAAATTGTAAGAATTCCAGCAATGTAAATTATATTCTGGCCGGGTAATTTGTATGAATTTTATGAGCTAAAACAAATATCTTCAGTTAATAAAAAAAAAAAAAATTATTCTTCACGACACTATCTGTCAATCAAAGTACCCCACCTTGCCTCCCCCCTCTTCCAAATGCGCGGTCAGTCCCAACCCTCCCCCCCACCCTCCACCAATCCTCCCTTCCAGGGTTTTTAACATTTAGTATTAAATAATACCTCAGATTAAAGTTAGGATAATATAATTGACATTGCTGGATTCCTTGTAAGACCAGGAATATTTTGAATATAAATGTCATATATTTTGCACAAAAGATAACATAGTTAATTTGAGAAAATTTTTTATCTAAAATTTGTATGTCTAATGCAAAATATATGATGTTTATATTCAAAATGATCATCAAATTATAAGAATTCCAGCAATGTAAATTATATTCAGACCAGGTAATTTGTATGAATTTCATGAGCTAAAACAAATATCTTCAGTTAATAAAAAAAAATAATAATTCTTCACGGGGTAACAGATGGTCGGTCGGTCCCTCCCTCCCCCCACCCCCCACCAACCGTCCCAAGGAGATGTGTGGGATAACCACTAAATTTTAATAAATAATACCTCAAACTAAAGTTAGGATAATATAATTGACATTGCTGGATTCCTTGTAAGACCAGGAATATTTTGAATATAAATGTCATATATTTTGCACAAAAGATAACATAGTTACCTAGAGAAAAAATTTTATCTAAAAATTGTATGTTTAATGCAAAATATATGATGTTTATATTCAAAATGATCACCAAATTATAAGAATTCCAGCAATGTAAATTATATTCTGACCGGGTAATTTGTATGAATTTTATGAGCTAAAACAAATATCTTCAGTTAATAAAAAAAAAAATAATCTTCACGACACTATCTGTCAATCAATGTACCCCACCTTGCCTCCCCCCTCTTCCAACCGCGCGGTCAGTCCCAACCCTCCCCCCCACCCCCCACCAATCCTCCCTTCCAGAGTTTTTAACATTTAGTATTAAATAATACCTCAGATTAAAGTTAGGATAAT
>NW_024748053.1:0-12500 GCF_018991925.1 Homarus americanus
TGCATTTTTACAAACAATAAACATGGCAAGAAAAGCTATTAAAAAAAAGAGATAAAAATTTCACTTTACTGTACCATACCTATCCTCGGCGACAGGACGGGGTGTCATCGGGCTCATCGTCACTCAATTCCATAACGGGTGGTGAAGTGGGGGCGACGGTGGATTCAGCTGCTTCCTCATTGCCGCCAGTGATTGATGGTGTTAAATCTCTCCTTCGGTGATCATAGAACATGGTGATGGGGAGTTGTCGTCTCTTTCTTTTCATTTCTTCCATGATGTTTTTGTATGGAGCAAAAACGTCATCCATCCCTCGCATGAATTTCAGGGCACGCACCATGGAAGGGTCCATACTATAGGCCACGTTTTTCAGTGCCTCAATATTCCAGGTCATCTCCCCCAACTTCTCCAACGTTATTTCTTGGTGCTCTTCCTCTTCCTCTTCCTTGCCTGAGTCTACTAACTCCTGTAGATCCTCCTCGGTCAGCTCAGTGTCGTGCTCTTCAATTAGCTTCCTAATCTCGTCCTCTGCCATGTCCTGGAAGCCTTCAGCAGCCACTTTCTTTGACAGTGCCAGGGTCTTTCTGAATATTTTCATTAAAATCCACCAAAATCATTTTCCTTGTCATCGTCTTAAGCACCAAACAGCTCCTCCCAGTCTTCTCCTTGAACAGGACTAGAGGGTACGTGTTTTTCGAATCGTTTTCAATTAAAAAATGTTACAGCACATGTATATTTTACCTAAACTGTGCCTGAATGAATATATTCTCATACTGTTATATTACAATGATAATCTATTTATACTGTGCTTGATATACTACATTCACGGAAATGTAATATTTTTGCTGAAATGACGTACGTATTACAGTGGAAAGTGGGATAAAATCGTGACGAAAACAATGCCTTTCGCTTTCTTTCGTTCAAAAGATGTAACCATAATCGCTTTTCAAATGGTTTTCAATTAAAAAAACTGTTGCATCACAAGTGAATTAGGATAGAATATTTTTGAAATACAACAGTTTTTTAACTGAAAACCATTCGAAAAGCGATTACGGTAACATCTTTTGAAAGAAAGAAAGCGAAAGTCATTGCTTTCGTCACGATTTTATCCCACTTTCCACTGTAATACGTACGTCACTTCAGCAAAATATTACATTTCCATATTCTCAGAAATAAATAGAGTGAACCCTCGCTTTACGCGGTTTCACTTTACGCTTTTCTACATTTACGCGGTACCCTGCCAAAACCGGAATTCCCACTTTTCGCTGTGCATCTACTCATATACGCGGGTGAAGTATAATTTTTTTATTTAGCTCATAAAATTCATACAAATTTTCCGGCCAGAATATAATTTACATTGCTGGAATTCTTACAATTTGGTGATCATTTTGAATATAAGCATCATAGATTTGGCATTAGACATACAAATTTTAGATCTAATGCAAGTATTTTGTTTACTCAGAGCAAATATGTTATCTTTTGTGCAAAATATATGAAGTGTATATTCAAAATATTCCTGGTCTTGCAAGGAATCCAGCAATGTCAATTATATTATCCTAACTTTAGTCTGAGGTATTATTTATTACTAAAAATTTAAATATACTGTTATAACCCAATCATTTCTCTGGTAGGGAAGGATGGTGGGGGTGAGGGGTAGGGAGGGAGGGAGGGACCCAGGGAGCAGGTGGGAAAAGGGGGGGAGGTGGGGTATTTTGATTGACATATAGTATTTCGGTAAGTATATTTTGTTTATTTATTGAAGATATTTGTTTTAGCTCATAAAATTCATACAAATTATCGGGCCAGAATATAATTTACATTGCTGGAATTCTTACAATTTGATGATCATTTTGAATATAAACATCATACATTTTGCATTAGACATACAAATTTTAGATCTACTTTAAGTATTTTGTTTACTCTGAGTAAATATGTTATCTTTTGTGCAAAATATATGACATTTATATTCAAAATATTCCTGGTCTTACAAGGAATCCAGCAATGTCAATTATATTATCCTAACTTTAGTCTGAGGTATTATTTATTTCTAAAAAGGTAAATATTCTGGTTTCTCCCACACATTTCTCTGGTAGGGAGGGTTGGTGGGGGGTGGGGGGGAGGGAGGGACCGACCGACCATCTGGCGCGGTTGGAAGAGGGGAAGAGGCAAGGTGGGGTACTTTGATTGACAAAGAGTGTCGTGAAGAATATTTTTTTTTTTTTTATTAACTGAAGATATTTGTTTTAGCTCATAAAATTCATACAAATTACCCGGCCAGAATATAATATATATTGCTGGAATTCTTACAATTTGATGATCATTTTGAATATACACATCATAGATTTTGCATTAGACATACAAATTTTAGATCTACTTTAAGTATTTTGTTTACTCTGAGTAAATATGTTATCTTTTGTGCAAAATATATGACATTTATATTCAAAATATTCCTGGTCTTACAAGGAATCCCGCAATGTCAATTATATCCTAACTTTAGTTTGAGGTATTATTTATTACTATACCTTAAAATCTAGTGGTTTTTCCCCCAAACATTTCTCAGAGAGGGAAGAGCTAGGAGTGTGAGAAGAGGGGGAGGGAGTTGAGTCCATTATTTGAATGGACATTAACTTGGCGACTGTATTTCTCTATTTCTCTTAAGTATTAATTGTGTGCATGTACCATCATAAAATTAAGATGTTATTTTTACTAGAACATAGGTATTGTGTCGGAAAAAGTGGAGTTTTGGGGTCAGCCGGTCTCTATTTCATTTAATCCCATATGTTATGTTGTTCACTTTACGCATTTCTCGCTTTACGCGGGCCTCGTGGGTTCAATTGACCGCGTAAAGTGAGGGTTCACTGTAGTAGTTTTGCTGAAACGTAATGCATTTCAATGTAAATTAGGATCAACTTCATGAAAACAAAAGACTTTACCTAACCTTCCGATGTTCAAGATATGTTACTCGTTTTTTTAGTAGTTTTCGGTTAAAATACTCTTATATTAGTGATATTCTATTCATACTGTGCTTGATATAATACATTCACGGAAATGTAATATTTTTGCAACTACAATGCTGATGTCAACACAAGCGTGGTTACAGCGAGACTAACTGAGTGAGGGAGAGCTATGCGTTTGTGTGTGAGGTTGCGGGAGCTAGCGGTGTCCCGTGTTCGGTGCCGCGTGCGAGTTGAATGTACTTCAATTACTTCAATGTACAGATTATTCCTCCGGCGGGGCAATCCGCATATTTGCAAATCCGTGTATGCTAAACCCGCGTATGTTAAGGGCCGACTGTACTCAGATATTTTCTCAAGGAATATTTGCCGTAACTCAAAAGGATTACATTCTTTTTTTTTTAACCCTAGCTTATCAATTCTCACAGATACACTCTCCATGAACCAAGGTTTCAAATAAACTTTGTTTGGCAAAGGTTCACACAAATCTACAATATCATATTCACACAACATCTGACAAAGTTTTTTAGTATAAGTATTCATCTTAAAATTACTAGTTATTGCATAAGTAAATTTATCAACAGCAGACTTCAGATACCCATCACCACGCCTAATAAGCCTTAGAGTAGAAATGACAGTTAACTCTCTAATTCTGTGTATTATGCTCGGGACAATTAGCTCCATCCTCATAATCTCTATTCTTGTCGTCTTTCAACAACCAAGCACAATCCTCATTGCTTCATTCTGAATAAGCTCTAATGGCCTAAGATCTTTTCCTGAGTAAGAAGCTAGAACTGGAGCTGAATAATCAATGATACTCCTAACTGTACTCAAGTACGTACATAGATCTTAAAACTGGTATACCAACACCATTTGCTCTATTTGACAAAACTTTCAGAGGTTTTAGCCGAGCTGTACATATATTTTTGATATAAGTAATTTGATCCTTAACATTATTATTTACACCCACAAACATTCCCAGATATTTGTAACTGGATACTTTTTGCAATTTTCCATTTAGCCAAAATTCTTTTCCATTTACTGCCCTTCACTGAGATTTGGTTTTATTTTAATTAATGACCAGTCCCAAGGAGAGACAAAGATACTGCAGCTGATCAATGACCCTAGACATATCTTCCTCATTCTTACATCAGATCAGAATGTCATCAGCATAAATGATTACTTGGGACTCGCCCTGAAATTTGTAACTAGCCATTTTGTTCATAAGAATATTAAAAAGCATAGGGCTAAGAACGCCACCTCGTGGGGTACCCAACCCTAGACTTTTTTCTTCCGATTCATGACCTTGAAACCAGACACTCACTTTTCTGTTAATTAAGTAATCTGTAATCCACATCAATAATTTCCCATTTATACAAGACTTTCTAAGATCACTTCCTTATTTGCCGTATCAAAGGCACTTTTAAGATCTGCAAACAGTCTACACTTGAGATTAGCATTACTAAGACATTTAATCACACAATCTGTAGTGCTTTTACCCTTTAAAAATCCAAACACATTACTAGACAAGAGACCATCAATTGTATACAATATATTTAATACCATTCGCTCCATCATTGTAGATAGACAAGATGTAAAGGATATGGGTCTTTGATCACTATCACCCTTAGGCACAGGAACAATGAGTGCCATTTTATCTCCACACACCTTAGATTCATGCATTTTTCCACAGAATCTACACCGAAAATCATTATGGCATTTCCACGCCATATGCCCCCACTTGTAACACTTATAACATATTACTGGAGATTCGTTGTAGACAGCAAAGACCTTCTCTGGCGCTGGACCTTTGATTAGCGCAATTAGCTGTGGCATAGGTACTAGTTCTCCATCAATTTTAATTACACGTCTCTTGGCCCCAAAAAATCTATCGTCAGCCAACACATCCACGGGGTCGAGGTAAACAGGATAATCAAAAAGAATGATCTTCATACATTTCCCAATGGACTCCACAGGCTTTTTCATCACTACATTCTCAAATCCTTCTGTAGTTAAATATCTAACTGCTGCCTCATCCTTCATAGTAATATAAGGAATATGTTTACCTTCTTTAAAGAGCACTTGATGGCACTTAGCGAGTCTAACTGAGCACTTTACCTCATCAAGAAAATCCAGGCCATTATTCTTGGGGAAGTAAAGACGTGGCCTCCTTGATGAGTTGCTGCCGTCTACACCATCAATGGGGTTTAAACTCGTTGTACTGATCATGGTTGAAGAATGACTCACACCATCAATTTTCTTTCTCTTATCCACCAAGAGGGAAATATTATCTTCACTACTTGTACCTTCTCTATTCCTCCTTTTATTCTTTTTTTCGTATTAACAACTTTAAACGGCTCTTGTTCTTCACATTCACTGCTGCTGGACAGCTCCAAATCCGACAACAGTCCTCCTGCAGTACCCTCGGCTACATTGCTGTGTCTGCTGTATCCACCACCCAATTCAGTCATTTAATAAGCGACCTGCTCGCTGAAGCTCTTCCGTCAGCCATAACAGTTCGTGTCCAACCAGGGAGGTGTAGGAGAGCGACCTCACTACACTAGTACAGTTTCACTACACTAGTACATCTTCACTACACTAGTACATCTTCACTACAACACTAGTACATCTTCACTACACTACTACATCTTCACTACACTAGTACATCTTCACTACACTAGTACATCTTCACTACAACAATAGCACATCTTCTCTACACTATTTCATGTTCACTACAACACTAGTACATCTTCACTACACTAGTACATCTTCACTACACTAGTACATCTTCACTACAACACTAGTACATCTTCACTACACTCGTACATCTTCACTACAACACTAGTACATCTTCACTACACTAGTACATCTTCACTACACTAGTACATCTTCACTACAACACTAGTACATCTTCACTACACTAGTACATCTTCACTACAACACTAGTACATCTTCACTACACTAGTACATCTTCACTACACTAGTACTTCATGTCCTCAATATTAATTCAAATATTGTAAAATTCCAACCATATTAGTTTAAAACTGAACCAAGTCCGGAATTTTGAAATTGACCTCACCAGACATTACAAAGAAACCAACCATCACCATCATGCGCTTTGCAATTGTTGAAGGTAAGGGTCAAGATGCCTTATTGGTGTTCATACCCAATAATCACCTGGAGTGGCTTAACCCCAGGGTGATCTTTGAATACGACCCCACCATGGACGCTGAGGAGTACCCACCTAAGGCTGTGATTTGGGTCCCTGATCAGTTCATCACCTCTGTTAATTTGGAGATGGTGTCCTCCAGACCACAGACCATAACCCACATGCTACCACCAGCTACACCCTGCCGGGAACCTCACAGGCGCCACGAGGACCACAGGCACGAGGACCACAGGCGCCACGAGGAGCAACAGTTCCACAGGCGCCACGAGGAGCAACAGTTCCACAGGCGCCACGAGGAGCAACAGTTCCACAGGCGCCACGAGGAGCAACCGTTCCACAGGCGCCACGAGGAGCAACCGTTCCACAAGCGCCGTGACGAGCGGTTCTATGAAGAGCGGCGGTTCCGCGAAGAGCCTCGATTCCAAGGCCTCTGTCACAACTGCTCAGAGCTACGATGCCGCAGTCGTCAGGCACCGCGGTTCCACGACCATTACTGATACAATTGCTGATCAGTCGCGTCAACCCAAATATAATAAATTGTAAAACATTAATAAATTTTTTTGTTGTTGTTTAATTGTTTTCTTTGTTCTTTATTACATTTTATGGAACAAGTACTGATTTATTTGATTATATTCACACGAATATTATTTTTTAAATTGTTTTACTTGAAAAAAACAAATTCCAATTAGAGTACAATGATGACTATGGTGTAGTGAAGAAGAATGATAGCATTCCACACGTCTTGGTGGAAACTCTTCAGGTGATCCAAAAATATAAAAGGTTTAAAATATCATAAAATAGAGTATTTTTTATTTCTTAATGCAAATAAAATCTAAATAAAAGATAAAATTATACAATAAAAAGGGAATTTAAAAGCCAATTTATGTAACTTAGAGAACGCTTCTCTCTCACCTTCTCTCTAACCTTCTCTCTCTCTCTCTCACCTCTCTAACCTTCTCTCTCTCTCTCACCTTGTCTCTCACCTTTTCTCTCACCTTCTCTCTCTGTTAAGTAATTTTTTGCACTAAATGGAGAAAATTAAATATTTTTTCATATTCAAACATTTATGATTTTCTTCTTTTCTTTTCTTGTGAAAACAAATACTAGACTCTTTCAACTTATTTTGTGCTGTAATGTCAGGTCTATGATACTGTGTTTTGTACACTCATACTTATTGGAGAATTTTGATTGCTTATGAAACAAACAACAGCAGGCCCAATACACTGCTTGGAGTCATGTAGAAAGTCTTCTATCCACGCTAGGACATTTCCCCGAATTCCGTACCCTTCCAGTTTGATTGTTAACCTTTCGTGGGGTACACTGGCGAAAGCCTTGGCAAAATCTATGTAAATATTGTCTATATTACCAGCCTGTTCCAGAATATGGGTCCATATATTCAATACCTTGAGCAATTGTGTTAAGCAGGAGCGCCCCCGCATAAAACCGATTGGCGATCCTTTACAAGGTTGTTTCATATTAGATGTTCCATCGCAGCATCTCTGATAATACTCTCAAGTACTTTACATACAGTAGTACCCCGATTTACGCGGTTAATTGAACCCACGGGGTACCGCGTAAAGTGAACAACAGAACATATGGGATTAATTCCAATAGAGATTGGCCCGACCCCCAAACTCCACTTTTTCCGTCCCAATACCTATGTTGTATTAAAAATAACATCTTAATTTTATGATGGTATGCACACACAATTAATACTTAAGAGAAATACAGTCGCCAGGTTAATGTCCATTCAAATAATGGACTCAAATCGCCCCTCCCCCCTCTTCCCAGCTCACTAGCTCCTACCTCTGTGAGAAATGTTTGGGTGAAAACACTAGATTTTAACGTTTGGTAATAAATAATACCTCAGACTAAAGTTAGGATAATATATTTGACATTTCTGGATTCCTTGTAGGTCAGGGAATATTTTGAATGTAAACTTCATATATTTTGCACAAAAGATAAAATATTTGCTTTGTGTAAACCAAAATATTACATTAGATCTAAAATTTGTATGTCTCATGCAAAATCCATGATGTTTATATTCAAAATGATCATCATATTGTAAGAATTCCAACAATGTAAATTATATTCTGGCCGGGTAATTTGTATGAATTTTATGAGCAAAAAAAAAATATATACTTCACCGCGTATATGAGTAGATGCACTGTGGAAAGTGAAAGTCCGGTTCTGGCGAGGTACGGCGTAAATGAGAAATCGCGGAAAGTGAAACCGTGTAAAGCGGGGTAATACTGTCGTTATAATCAGGAATTTATAAATACAATTACATATTATATCCTTATAGACCAAAATTAAGAGGAATAGGATATCATTATTCACACCTCCTTGAATATTATGAGCTCTGGATATAGTAAAGCGTAGACAGTGACTGAGATCACCACATTCTAAAATATCCAAATACTTTTCAGAGCTAACTCTTCCTTTAATCTGAGTTAGTTCACCCATGATGCTGTCTGTGTTTAACAAGCCCCAAACATTGACTGTCACATGATTCGCTTCTTGCCACCTTGTTGATGATGTGACGTTGATAACCTGGTGTTTGGCCGCCACAGTGGAGAGGACCCTGGGTGGTGGATGCTAAGGTCATCTCATCTAAGATCACCTGACCCCAAAAGTCTGTCTTCACCCTCGTATTGCCGGTAAACTGCAGGCTGGTAGTACGATGGCGATCTAACCTTTCCTTAATTGCCTGAGTCCTGTGGTGTATCCCGGCCTCATGTAACCTCCTTCCCACAGTTCCTGCAGAAACGTCAACTTGAAGCTGTTTTTAATGGTGACTGTCATGGGAGGCTGTGTCGCCATGAGTCTTTCATCGTCCACTGGGGTAGTCTTTCTCGGTCCACCAGACTTAGGTTGGGTTAGGAGGATTACACTTCCCTCCCTCCCTGCCACCTTCTCTCCCTCTCCTTCCTTCTCCCCTTCCTCTACCTCCCCCTCCTACCTCCCCCTCCTTCTCCCTCCCCACCACCTCCTCCCTCTCCTCCACCACCTCCTCCCTCTCCTCCACCACCACCACCTCCTCCTCCTCCTCCTCCTCCTCCTCCTCCTCCTCCTTCCCCACCACCTCATTATAAACCTTGATGACAGCTCTTGTTATCATTAATAAACAAATATTGACTAAAACAACCAATAGGAAACAACCTTATCACTCAGTTCCCGAGAGTGCCACAGTGCCACGTGAGAGTGCCAAGGTGCCACATGAGTTAGGAACGTTTGGTAGGGAGTAACACTACACCTGGAGGCAAAGACATTAAATAATTATCATACATAGAAAATCTAAAATGAAATACAGTTCAGTCAAAGTAATCAATAATGAATAAAGTGTTACTGTGCACTCACCTTTAATGTAGTCAGCTGAATGCACACGGGGCCTCAATAATTTGTTAATTAAACATGGAGACTACATTAATTGGCTGAAGCAGAGCAGGAGACAGGGCTGGGTGGGTAATCAATGCTGCTTTCTTCAGATAGGTTAATGTACTTGTTGGTTGAAGGTATTGGATCATCTTGAGGGAGTGAAGAGGCAGCAGTGGGGGATTTCTTAAAGTATTTGTCCAATTTAGACTGCACATTTTGCCTTTTCTTTTCATTGTAAATCTCCCTGTAGCAAGCAAGTGCATCTTGGGTCAATCTGTCAACTTTAGCAAAACGCTAAACATTTTGATCCATTTCTTCAAAAATATTCATCCCCCTTATTAATAGTAACAAATGCCTCTGTCATTTGTTTCACTGAAACCTTTTTTGGGAGTGCAGATTCTTCTTCTACATTTGACTCTCTTCTTCCTCTGCAATTTTCTGTGCCTCCAGTTCAATAAGATCCTCGTTACTTAGCTCTTCTGCTACACTACAATTTCGGGGGTGCTGGTGGTAGAGTGGTACCGCTCCTGCCTTCGCAAGCGAGATGTCACGGGTTCGATTCCCGGGCCGGTGGAAGTTGTTTGGACATACTTCCTAACCCCCATTAGTCCCTGTTCACCTAGCAGCACAGTAGGTACCTGCTGTAAATCGAAAGTTGCGAATTCGTATTCAGGGACAAGTTGTTGGAGCTTCCAATAACTTGATGACATAAAATCATTGACTCTCCAGGCGTCTATGCCCTTGACTCTTCAGGCTTCTACGCCCTTAACTCATGAGACATAAAGGCAAGCATGAACTTAGCATGCTTCCCTGTTGGGCACTGTAAACGCTTCTGCGCTTCACCTTGCACAAGGCTGTAGGGGAGTGCCCAATAAATAATAGCAAAAAAAAATTATAAATTTCTAACTTAAGCTGTTTACCCAACTCCACCATCTTGTTACTAATCTCAGAAATTACTTCATCTTCATTAAATCCTTTGAAACTGTTCACATATCTTTTCAGGACTTCTTCCATATTCCATTCATGCACTGACCTGTAACCTCATCCCATGCTGTTCTTTATACATTTCAAAATGTTGTAGTCCTTCCAAAACTCTCTGAGCGGTTTCTCACCTTCAGTAGCAGCAACAGCCTGAGGGAAGGTCGTACGTAAATAATACGCTTTAAAAGCAGCAATAGCACTTTGATCCATGGGTTGGTTGACAGAAGTGTTAGGTGGAAGGTAGACTACCTTAACATCAGGGTGCAGGGTGTCCCGGAGCATTATCTAAAATTTATAAAATCTAGAACGCAACCCCTTGTTGCAGACAATACTCCTTGGCTAGTGGAATGAAACAACTCAGGAACCAATCCTCAAACAGTACTAGGGTCATCCAGGTCTTCTTATTCCTGCGATAAAACACTGGCAGTGTGTGCTTGCTGACATGTTTAAAAGCTCTGGGGTTCTCTGAATGATAGATCATGAAGGGTTTTACCTTGAAACCAGCTACATTCCCCCCAACAGAAGTGTAATTCGGTCCTTGAATGCCTTGAATCCTGGCATGGATTTCGCCTCTTTGTGGATGTATGTCCGTTCTGGCATGCGCTTCCAGAATAATCCAGTTTCATCCACATTAAATATTTGCTCAGGCAAATAATTTCCCTCCACGATGACACGATCTAGCTCCCCCTTAACAGCTTCGGCAGCACCCACATCAGCACTTGCTGCCTCTCCAAGACAACCTTGTCTTTTATTAGTTATTAAAGTTCCCTTTATAGGTGCTGATCCTTTCACTACTTCACAAATTCGTTCTTTGTCCTTCAAAATGTTGATATGGTTGAGTGAGAGAAGCCAAGGTCGCGTGAAATGGTTGATACCGTTTTTCCATTTTCATATTGTATTATTATTTTCATTTTCATCTCAAAAGTAATTGACAGTTTCCTCTTCTTCTTAGCACCACCAGAACTCTCACTTTACACTTGCCAGTCATTTTAAAGGGAATTACAGTGAACCCTCACTTTACGCGGTCAATTGAACCCACAGAGGCCCGCGTAAAGCGAGAAACTAGTTAAGTGAACAACATAACATATGGGATTAAATGAAATAGAGACCGGCTGACCCCCAAACTCCACTTTTTCCGACACAATACCTATGTTCTAGTGAAAATAACATCTTAATTTTATGATGGTACATGCACACAATTAATACTTAAGAGAAATAGAGAAATACAGTCGCAAAGTTAATGTTCATTCAAATAATGGACTCAACTCCCTCCCCCTCTTCTCACACTCCTGGCTCTTCCCTCTCTGAAAAAAGTTTGGGGGAAAACCACTAGATTTTAAGGTATAGTAATAAATAATACCTCAAACTAAAGTTAGGATAATATAATTGACATTGCTGGATTCCTTGTAAGACCAGGAATATTTTGAATATAAATGTCATATATTTTGCACAAAAGATAACATATTTACTCAGAGTAAACAAAATACTTAAAGTAGATCTAAAATTTGTATGTCTAATGCAAAATCTATGATGTTTATATTCAAAATGATCATCAAATTGTAAGAATTCCAGCAATGTAAATTATATTCTGGCCGGGTAATTTGTATGAATTTTATGAGCTAAAACAAATATCTTCAGTTAATAAAAAAAAAATATTCTTCACGACACTATCTGTCAATCAAAGTACCCCACCTTGCCTCCTTCCCTCTTCCAACCTCGCCAGATGGTCGGTCAGTCCCTCCCTCCCCCCACCAACCTTCCCTACCAGAGAAATGTGTGGGAGAAACCAGAATTTTTACCTTTTTAGTAATAAATAATACCTCAGACTAAAGTTAGGATAATATAATTGACATTGCTGGATTCCTTGTAAGACCAGGAATATTTTTTAATATAAATGTCATATATTTTGCACAAAAGATAACATATTTACTCAGAGTAAACAAAATACTTAAAGTAGATCTAAAATTTGTATGTCTAATGCAAAATCTATGATGTTTATATTCAAAATGATCATCAAATTG
>NW_024748053.1:17500-20294 GCF_018991925.1 Homarus americanus
ACAATCTTATCATTATAATACCTCGGTTTAGGGTTTGTGGTATTTCCATACTGTTTCCTTGGCTTATTCAAAATGGAATCAATCACTCCTAACAATCATCATAAAATATGTTTTCATCTTTAATTCCAAGCTTTTTGTACTCTTTATACCACTCGCCGACTTTTGCTACAAATTCACTATGTTGGCCTACTGTTATTGTATACCTTTTCCTATTGTTAACATAAAAATTTGTGTTCAAATGAAGCTTCATTTTAATTGCAAAGTGATCACTCAAAAGCGTATCCACAATATCCAAATTTGCTTGAACATCTAACATATTAAAAAGTATTGCATAATCAAGTCTACCCCCTTTAACATGTGTCGGCTCACCAGCTCCAAGGACCCTAGCATCTTCTATAGAGTCTAAGATATTTTTCAGAACCATTCCATTGTGATTTTGAGAACCTCTACTGCCAAGATTGATGTGCCTAGCGTTCAAATCACCAATTAGTAAACAATCATCAGCAAAAATAATGTCCGGCAGATCATCAATGAATCCGCATGCACATAAGCATTAATAGTTAACAGTGTAGCATCTTGAAGCGTAATACTAACACACAAATACTCGGTACCGTTTATTTTTTGAGCGGAATGAAGTGATGCTGGAATGTCATCTTTGATATAAGTCGTCACACCTCTACAATTTAGTCAGATCAGCTGGTAATTCAAAACTTTGATAACCTCTTAGTTGCAATGATATTCCATTTGTCTCAACCTCTTGCAAAGCTATGACATCAATACTACTAGAATGAACATATGCATGAAGATCCGTTAGCCTTTTTTTCAAACTATTAACATTCCAGGAAATTTAGCTGACATTATGATACATTAGAATAAATTTCCCCCCTCATATTCTTCACCGAAATAAGAACATTCTTTTTGACGTCGTTCCTTGTATTTTCCATTTATTCCAAAACAGAGTCAAGAATGTTCGTCAGGTCACCAAGCATTTCCTTGTTTACAACATTCTCTTTAGAAACCGAACCAACTCTATTTCCTAACTCACTATGATTACTATTTTGCTCTAGATTGCTATCCACAATATTTGATTCCATCTCTACTAATGTTTCATTTTCTTTTGAACTATCTTTATTAACAAGAGCAACATCACTATATGGCACAAGATTCACCAAGCATTTCTTGATATCTAATACTGCTTGTTTGAGCTCACCAATCTCCTTACAGAGTTCTACTAGAATGTTAGGGGCTGTAAGGTTATTGTCCCCGTTACCTATGTCCTTCTGTGCTGCTGCATTTCGTGTTTCCATACGCTTTTCCCACACATTTACAGCACTTGGTGTCCCTGCAACATCGCTCCTTACAGCATCACCTTTATCCTCTTCATTAGTGGACTGAGCTCGTGATTGCAATTGCTGAACTTTCGGTTTTTTAGGACACACCCACGAGCTGGCATTGTGAACCCCCCCCCCCCCTGCAATTACAGCATTTTGGTGTAATTTTCTTCTTTGCCTTCATTTTATCTCCACATACCTTAGATTCAAGCATTTTTCCACAGAATCTACACCGAAAATCATTATGGCATTTCCACGCCATATGCCCCCACTTGTAACACTTATAACATATTACTGGAGATTCGTTGTAGACAGCAACCCGTTTATATCCCACACATCTCACAAAGACCTTCTCTGGCGCTGGACCTTTGATTAGCGCAATTAGCTGTGGCATAGGTACTAGTTCTCCATCAATTTTAATTACACGTCTCTTGGCCCCAAAAAATCTATCGTCAGCCAACACATCCATGGGGTCGAGGTAAACAGGATAATCAAAAAGAATGATCTTCATACATTTCCCAATGGACTCCACAGGCTTTTCCATCACTACATTCTCAAATCCTTCTGTAGTTGAATATCTACCTGCTGCCTCATTCTTCATAGTTATATAAGGAATATGTTTACCTTCCTTAAAGAGCACTTGATGGCACTTAGCGAGTCTAACTGACCACTTTACCTCATCATGAAAATCCAGGCCATTATTCTTGGGGAAGTAAAGAAGTGGCCTCCTTGATGAGTTGCTGCAGTCTACAGCATCAATGGGGTTTAAACTCGTACTGATCATGGTTGAAGAATGACTCACACCATCAATTTTCTTTCTCTTATCCACCAAGAGGGAAATATTATCTTCACTACTTGTACCTTCTCTATTCCTCCTTTTATTCTTCTTTTCGTATTAACAACTTTAAACGGCTCTTGTTCTTCACATTCACTGCTGCTGGACAGCTCCAAATCCGACAACAGTCCTCCTGCAGTACCCTGGGTTACATTGCTGTGTCTGCTGTATCCACCACCCAATTCAGGAATTTAATAAGCGACCTGCTCGCTGAAGCTCTTCCGTCAGCCATAACAGTTCGTGTCCAACCAGGGAGGCGTAGGAGAGCGCCCTCACTACACTAGTACAGCTTCACTACACTAGTACATCTTCACTACACTAGTACATCTTCACTACACTAGTACATCTTCACTACACTAGTACATCTTCACTACACTAGTACATCTTCACTACACTAGTACATCTTCACAACACTAGTACATCTTCACTACAACAATAGCACATCTTCACTACACTATTTCATGTTCACTACAACACTAGTACATCTTCACTACACAAGTACATCTTCACTACAACACTAGTACATCTTCACTAAACTAGCACATCTTCACTACAACACTAGTACATCTTCACTACATTAGTACATCTTCACTACACTAGTACATCTTCACTACACTATTTCATGTTC
>NW_024748054.1:0-20509 GCF_018991925.1 Homarus americanus
GGACAAGGCTGACAAGGAAGGTACGAAAACCTTAATTGTTGGCGACTCCCAGGTACGGTACCTGGACATAGCTTTTCGTGGTAAAAATAAAAATAAGATGAGGGTGTGTTTGCCAGAAGCTGGGGTGGGGGATATAATGACAGGATGGACAATATCTTGTCTGGTAATGGGAACAAACCCATTATCTGCGTTAGTGTAGGAGGCAATGATATTGGCCGGTGTAGGAGTGAGGAGCTTCTTGATAAGTTCAAGACAGCTATAGAACGTATTAGGTCGAAGGGAGGGATCCCTATTATATGTGGTGTCCTGCCCAGAAGGAGAGTTGGCAATGAATGGTTGTCAAGGGCAGTTGGTGTCAATGGCCGTCTTGACAGATATTTCAAGTCAATATCAGTCCCATTCATTGACAACTGGGACAACTTCTACGGCAGAAGGGACCTTTATGCTAGGGATGAGGTGCATCTGTCTAGGGATGGGGTGGCAACCCTGGCTGGCTCTCTCGTGAGGGCAGTTCAAAAGATGCCAAAGTCTTTAAACTGCTAGGAGAACATATGAGCACAGGGGTGGAGGAGACTGCAGTTAGAGCGGGTAAACAAAGTGAAAGGTTGCAGATAAATAGTGCTAGGAATTATGACAAAATTAATTAGGCAGGGAGTTAAAACCTAAGCGAGGCAAAGAGAGGACTCAGAGCACGTCTACCTTAAATGTCTTCTATGCAAACAGCAGAAGTATGAGAAACAAAATGAATGAAATCAGGCAGTTGGTATGTACCGAAAAAATAACTTTCACCAAAACATGAACAAACCTAGACTCACGAGAGTTACTTGTCGAATACCAAATTGCAGGTTACAAATTATTCCACACCCATAGGAGGCGGAGTAGCAATCTATGTCAGGGATAATCTGAAGTGTGAAATAAAAAAGGAAATAAAAACAGAGCGGAATACAGAAACAATTTGGATAAAATTAATCGATGGTAGGGAAAAATTAATCATAGGAGTAATATATATGCCTCCTAATCTTGATAGAGTTAATGAGCGACTTATTTGGGATGAAATGTGCAGGGCTTCCATGCATAGCAAAGTCTGTATAGTAGGCGACTGTAACTTTAGCCAAATAGAATGGATTGACCTTACTGGTAACTCAGAATCAGAGGATTTTCTTGAAACAATCCAGCACTGTTTCCTAAGCCAACATATAACCCAACCCACCCGGGGTAATAATAAACTCGATTTAGTTCTGTCAAACAGAGAAAACCTCATTCGTAATGTCGAGGTAGGGAACGAACTTGCTAACAGCGATCACAAAGAAATTAGATTCCAGTTAGAATTTCAGGGCAGCCGCAAAGGAAAATTTCACTAAAGTTACAGATTTCAGAAGGGCAAGCTTTGATAGTTTGAAGACGCAGCTGAGAGAAGGGGTATCATGCTTGGGGGTGAATTACATGACCTCACATGAGGTGACCTCACACAATGTACCCACAGAGGGTGACCTCACCTTACCTGGAGACCTGACGGTTGAGGATGTCCTGATAACGAGATCTGTGGTTGCCGAGTTCCACAACAATTTAAATAATGAGTTACTTAATGCACAAAGGCAAAACATACCATAAAGAAAACTCAGATCAAACAACAATGACCCTAAATGGATAAATAATTATTTAAAGAATATTATTGGACAAAGCAAGGCTATAAGGTAGGAGAATAAACCGTGGTGAAGTCTACCTCCGAGATTATTATTAGTTATTGGACGGTAGGGTTAAGACCGAGATAAGAAGAGCAAAGAGGAATAATGAACTGAAGGTAGCAAGGGAGGTGAAGTCAAACCCCAAGGGATTCTATCAAATGTATCAAACTGAAACACGAGAAAAAATTGGACCAATACAGTCAGATACTGGCGAGCTAACTGATAACGACGGAGAAATGATCAATAATCTGAATAAATATTTTTCAACAGTTTTCACCACCGAAAACTTAAACATGATGCCCTAGGCAACGATTCTTTACAGAGATAGTGAAGAAAATAAATTAAGCGAGATAGTAGTGACTAGTGACGATGTTAGTAAGCAAATATACAAACTAAAGCCAAATAAGTCACCAGGTCCTAATGAGATATTTGCCAGATATTAAAGGAATGTAAGGAAGAGCTTAGTATGCCTTAGCAAAGTTGTTTAACATGTCCTTAAAACCGGGTGTAGTACCAGAATCCTGGAGGATAGCGAATGTAATACTTTTTTTTTTTTTTTTTTAATTGATTTGTAGGAATATTACCTACGCGTACCTTAAGCTAAAATGCTGGTCCACCCACTGCAGGGATAAAACACCAGCGTCTTTTTGGTTAAATGCACATCTCCACCACTAATGTGGGGGGGGGGGATGCTCGGTAAGAAACTGTAGGGTTTCTTGAGAGTGGTTGGTGGTTAGCTTTCTGGCAACCTTCTCTGCTGTGATAGGTGGTTGTATGTTTCTCCTAGCTAATTGTCTTCCAGGGCACTCTATGAGGTAGTGCTGCAGTGTATTTTCTGCTCCGCTGTCACAGGTCTTGCACATGCGCTGCTCTGCTTGTGCTGATACAATTATTTCCAAAATGCATGGGTATCCCAATCTCAGTCGGTGGAAGTTGACTTTTTCCCTTCTTGTTATATCCTTCATGAATGGTGGTCTCTCATAATTCGTGACCAGATAGTACCACCTGGCCGATCGTGATACTTGTGTTAATCTTCTATGTTTCTCTATTTTCCACTGAGCAGTTCGTGTTATTGTGGTCTTCTTTATCTGCTCCTGACTGGGCGGGATGTTCATCTCAATGTTTCGCTGTTCTAACGCAGCCTTGGCAGCAGCATCAGCTCGTTCATTCCCTGGGATTCCGATATGACTGGGCACCCAGTTAATGATAACTTGCCGATATTGTAGTTTTAAACCTTGCAGTAGGCCAACAGCGGATGTTATGAGATGAATGTTGTCTCTAGATTCTCTGCATTGTAGTGCTTCAATAGCACATCGTGAGTCAGTGTGTATTACAATGCCTTGTTGACTGTTTATGGAAGCGTGTCTTAGGGCTCCAAGTATGGCAGCTAGCTCAACTTGCAAAGTAGAGCATCCATCTGAAGTTCTCCAAAGGGACGTGTTACCTCCTTCTATAGTGAAGGCTGCTCCTGCCTTCGTACTGGTGGTCTCTATAGAACCGTCTGTGTAATACACTGTACTATTGTGAGATGTTAGAGCCTTCATGTTTCTCTCTGCTACCTGTCGGAGCTAATGTGGGATACAGTCAGCCTTTCTTGTCCCAGTTTGTAGAATGTTGAAAATTGCTGGCGGGGACTCCCACGGTGCTGGGGTGCTATAGTCTGGACTCATTGTATTAGGTCCTTTGCTGAGGATTGTGTCTTTCAATTTCAGTCGATTTACAGCGTCAGCTGCGTACAATAGCCATGTTTTCGTGTCAAAGACATCTCTGTTAAGGTTCAGTGCTCGTAAGAGTCCATTCTTGATGTCACCCTCCCGAGCCCTGGTAATCAGTTTTGTTGCAAAGCACGCTGTTAATCGTTCCGCTCTGGTTTGGAGAGATGTGAGACCTGTCTCCATGTGTAAGTTTTCAATTTTTGTCCACATAGGTGCCTTGATAATGGCTCTCATAGCGTTATTCTGGGCAACTTCTAATTTCGCCCACTGCCCCTCAGACAGTGTGTTAAGAGCCGGTGTCGCATAGTCTATTAATGATCGAATGGCGTGTATATATAGCGTTCTTAGGACTACATGTCCCGCACCCACCTTGGGTCGTCATGGCTCTCATCATGTTGACTCTCTTGCATATTCGGTCTCTTAGATAGTTTATCACAGTGTCAAATTTGAGGCGTTTGTCAATCCAGATGCCCTGGTATTTGTGTACATTGACCCATTGTAGGGCAATACCTTGTATTTGAAGTTGTGTCACCGGCTCATTGTGTCCAAACCTCATGGCTTTCGATTTGGGGATTGATATCTTGAGCCCGAGCCTCATACATTCTTCACTGATGAGGTCTAGTGCTCTTTGGAACTTTGCTGATTTGGTTTCTGCCTTTTACTATCAGTGCTAAGTCGTCAGCATAGCACAGCAGTTTGGTACCCTCCTGAAAGGGGAGCCGACACAAGTTTTCCATGAGGATGTTGAAGAGAGTTGGACTAAGAACTCCTCCTTGTGGTGTGATATTTTCCAGTCTTTGCTGACCTGAGACTTGTCCTTGACAAGTAACTCTTGCTGTTCTGTTTTGGAGATAGTCAGCAATCCAAGCCGGTAGGTATCCTTTGACGCCTTTCCGGGCCAGAGTGGTTACAATGGCCTGTGCATTTGCCAGCTCAAATGCTTTCTCTAGATCAAGGAATACTACGATTGCCTTATTTTGACCAATCGATCCCAGGAGAGTGGCCAAACTGTGTGCAGTGCTGAGACCTTTGGTGAATCCAAAGATATTGTGGTGAAGTGGTCCAATTTTCCAGAGGAGTCGTGTAAGGACCATCCTTTCGGCGGTTTTGCCGATGCATGCTGTTAGTGATATTGGTCTGAAATTCGGGGGATCATTGGGTTTGGGAATAAGAACAATGTTTGCTCCTTTCCAAGCTGACGGGAGATTGCCTGCTGACCATGATGCGTTTATAACTGTTATGAGAGCAAGTTCACCAGCAAGTCCTGCATTGCTGAGCAATGAATAGGTTATACCATCACTGCCAAGAGCGGTGTCTTTGCTTGTTTTCCTGGCCCTTCTGATTTCGTCTATAGTAAACAGACAGTCTGTAGTGTCAGCTTGTTCAATTGCATGTCTGACAACTACTTCTCTCTCCATTTGTACTTGCTGTAGATGAAGTCTTATTTCAGGAGGTAGTTGAGCTGATGACGAGCGTTCTGCAAAGTGCTCTGCCAAGCGATTTGCTTCCTGTAGTGGCTTGGGGTGGGCTGGAGATCTGGGCAATTTTCCTGTTGCTATCCTGAGTTTTCTCCAGAGTTCACTCAGGCTGGTGTGTGCATTAAAGGTTGTGCACCACTCGAGCCATTTGTCTTCCCTAATTTTCTGAGTAATTTAACGAGCATGTTGAACAGCAGCTCTCAAAAGTTTCACTCCCTCAGGGGAAGGGTATTGTCGGAGATGTCTTCTGAATGTGTTGATTCTGTGATTCTGTTCTCTGACTTCGTCATTGTAAAACCAGTAGTCTTTGTGGTGTCTATTTGTAGGGTTTGTTTTTGGTATTGCTTTCTCTGCTGCATGTTGTATGGCACCAGTAAGGTCCTGGTTTAGTTGGTCAATATCTTCTGCTGGTTCATAGTTCGAAAACCATTTTTGGAGTTCATCTTGATATAATTTCCAATTTGCTTTCTTGGTATTCCATCTGGGTAGCGGACGTGGGGGAGGAGGGAGTAGTTCCATTCTCAAAGTAGTTGTCGTTGCAAAGTGGTCACTGGTCAGTTCATCATCCATCTCCCACTGAGCCACTGGAACGAGCTCAGTGGAGATGAATGTGAGGTCCAATGTTCCTCCCAGTATGTGTGTTGGTTCCCCAGTATTAATGAGCGTTATTTCTGGAACATCTGTCAGCAGTTCCACTAGGTGATAACATTGCTGTGGTCGAATTGATCGTTGGATGGTGGGCATTGAAGTCCCCAGCAATGAGCACAAGTTCCTGTGTTGCTTGTGTCAGTAATTCACCGGCTTCTAGTCGTTTGGTAGGCGGTTTATGGATATTGTATACTACAAGACTGTCGTTTGCCAGGTGTATCCGAACAGCTTGTGCCTCTACTCCATCTCCACAGTGAACTGGTTCTACTTCTGAACTGGGGATGGTCGCCCGACGAGTATCATGCTGCCATGGGAGTTGGGCCCCTTTGGTACAGAGTACTGTTGGTATCCAGGCAAGCGGAATTGTTTATCTTTGGACATCAGGATTTCTTGCAGAATGAAGACATCAATATTTTTAGCTATGGCTGCTGCTTGTACAGTATGCCGTTTGTTGGACAGGCCTTGTACATTCCACTGTGTTATCTTGAGATGACAAGGAGGTGGGCTATTCTATCATTATCTCCTCTTCTCTGGTGCTGTAGTTGCTCTGGCGTTCATGGTTGAGTCGCTCTCCTCCTCGTCTGTTAGGAATGGTGTGCTCATTGGTGGCTGTTTCTTGGGCACCTGCTCTAAGGGAGGAGCAGGAGGTGGAATTCCGCTTGTTTTTGGAGGTATCTCGGGAGTTTTTTCTGCTTTTTTCAGGGTGCTGTCGCTCTTGTCTGTGATCGTGTGTTTGCTGACGGTCTGTGCTTGTTCAATTCCTCGTGATCTGTTGCGAGGGGCTTGAGGCTTCACGGTTTTGAGTGATCTCTCGAATGCCAAGTTCTTCCTCTTGTCTGATATCTGACTCAAGGGCGTCGTTTGTTCCACTTGTATTTGTGCAGTTTTGGGGGTCTGGTCTTCCTGCATCTTTTCTGTGAGCTGTGTCATAACTGCATTTATTATATTTTCGGTGCTGGTTTCTTATTTCTTTATTATAGTAGAGAAAGTCACTATCATAATGGTGATCATCTGTTTTATTTGTTCTTCTGTGAATGCCGCTTGTAGATTGGCAGGCTGGGGTGTATTCAGTTGGGTGGTCGCCTGAGGGGGTTGCAGTGTCCCAGGCAATATAGTGTTCTCCACCAATACTGGAGTGTTCCGTGCTTTCACTGTTATA
Organism: Homarus americanus; assembly: GCF_018991925.1. Taxonomy (NCBI): domain Eukaryota; kingdom Metazoa; phylum Arthropoda; class Malacostraca; order Decapoda; family Nephropidae; genus Homarus; species Homarus americanus. Next base: position 6,686 of record NW_024748054.1, read on the forward strand.
CAGCTCTGGAGCTGTGGTTGTGGAGTCCACTGATTTGTCATGGTTTTCTGCATGGACTGATTTTGTCCCGGTGTCTTCAATTTTGTCCTGTAGCCTGGTGAAGGAAGTGCAGGGAAGGAATCCTCTGACAGTTGGGGCGGAGTGGGTGTTGGGTTGACTGTTTTCTGTCGCTGTTGACCCCACACGAATGTGCTCTGAGGTGCTTCTGTTGTGTTTTGTGGTTGAATTTTTGCCATTGCAACTTTCATCCGCTCTCTCCTCTCTGGGCATGATGTGCTCCAAGCGTGATGTTTCTTTCCACAATTTGGGTATTTGGCTGTCGTGGTGGTTCCTTCCTTGAGCTTTTGAACACACATTTCTGTTTTGTGGCTTTGGCTGCAGATGCCACATCCCACTTTTTTGTGGCATCTGGATTGGTGATGTCCAAATTCCTGACATTTGTAGCATCGTAGTGGTTCTGGGACAAAAGGACGCAACTTGTAAGTCCCCCAGTTGCCTAGGCCTACCTCCTTTGGGACTATCCCCTTGATGTCCACTAGCACTTGCTTTGTCTGTGCTTTGTCCTGACTCATAACACAGCGCTCTGCCTTGGTCACTTTTGGATGTTTTATGATGACTTCTACAGGTAGTTCCAGAGGATATCGTAGTAGGACCATTCTGGTTGTTTTCTCCTCGGGATCTAATGGTATTTTCTTGACCGTCTTCCCGTTGATATTGGTGACCTCGCTGAGGATCTTGGCTGTGTTGTGGTCTTGGGGGGAAAGTATCAAGTCTCCAACTAGATTGGGCTTCACACTGAACTTGATGTTCTTGTATTCTAGTTCCAGTGCTACCACTACCTCGTATGCATGGTTGAATTCCGTTTCTTTGGGAATCTTGTACTTCATCACAGTCGGAATCGCGAAGGCGGGTGGTTCTGCCACGGGGTGATTGCTGGGGACATATTGTCTATGTCGGAGATGTTGTTTTCCTTCTGAGGCCTCTTGTGGCATTTTCCTTCCATTGGTTACGTCTCTCTCGCTCGTCTTAAATCAATAAATTGACAGTGAAGGCTCACTACACCTACCTAGTTCCTTGTTGCCCTAGGACCAGTGCCGTAGCCAACCCCCCCCCTCCCCCTCCAACGGTGGTCGTAGGTGGTGGACTGACCCAACGAAAGATAGAAGTTCCCGCAGGGTTCGTTAATACTGGGAGAATCGGTGAGGGCACTAAGAAATGTGAGCATAAAACACGCAGAAACAAGCAAGTCGATTCAACAGAGACGAGATATCCACGTCAAAGTGACGCCTGCTGGACTACCACTCCACGACCCCCGACGGAGACACGATGATCCTCCCCATACTGGCCAGATATTATGTAAATAATAATGATGATGATGTGTTGAAGGAATATCCTTCCTTCCTTCCTTAGGCTTTAATAAGCTCCTTTATAACATTTAGAACTGTATATTCTTGTGACACTTGCCAGATGCTTCTGGTGTTATTGTACAGTGGTACCTAGTGACAGCACTAGGACCCCGCTTCCTCTATTAAGGAATATAGTATTGAAATATATATGTGTATATATATATATATATATATATATATATATATATATATATATATATATATATATATATATATATATATATATATATATATATATTGAAACATGCAAACATTTCTATAAATTTGGGGGCCCACTGACGAGTTTGGCCTGGGGCCCACAAGTAGGTAAATCCGGCCCGGACTGTATCTAGTATTTTAACAAAATTCCCAAAGCCGTTAATTTACTAGTACCCTTGTTGTAAACTTTTACCGAGAAGAAAAGCTGGGAACGCGCATGCGTGCGTAGTGTCAACAAAGGCTGTAAGAGACTGCTCCTTAAAATTCGTATTTCTGACGAATTCAGAGCGTCTACCAATCCCAGCCTGTGCAGACAACTATAGTAAGACCCAGATATCAGCACAGTGGCATATATTTTTTTGTTACTTTTGGACTTTGTCATTTTTTGGGGATAAAACATCTGGTCCTACCACCCGATCCCTCTGAGCAAAGTTTTTCAAGTTTGCGCATGCGCAATGTGATAGTGTGACGTAGCAGTGACGTCATTACCACTCCACCTGACTGCAGTGTTGCCAACGTGCCCTATGCCCGCCGTTAAACGCTCCCGTTCGTTGGAAACGGCGGCAGTAGGTGACAGTGATGCTGACGACTTTCTTCTTGAAGACACGTCAAAGAAGAAGCAGAAACCTCAGCAGTCAGGGTCTCCAGCAGGGGCCACGGCTCCCCCTTGCACCCCTTCTGGGGCTGTAGAGGGTGGACTCCTCCTGTCATCGGGGTCCCCAAGTGAGCTTACATGTGGCTCAATGACCGACCCTCCGCCGACGATGGACATAGGGGATTCCCTTTGTCTCCCTGCCCCGTCGCGCCTTCGTCGTCTCGCCTTTCCTCGGGACTTGCCTCTGAGCACACGGACGACCTGGTTCTTCCGTCACTGCTCTCCACTTCAGGACTCAACACTTCGCCTCCGCCGAGGTCCCACAGCCGTGATAGTCACCACACAAATGGACGAGACGGTACGCCTGCTCACTCAGGTGGGCTTTCCTGCTCCCCAGGGGGAGGTGATGCTGAAGTTCACCATCATCACCCCAGAAACTCGTCGTACCAAGGTAATGGTTCGCCACGTACCCTGGGAGATCCCTATCGACGATCTTCGCCCTCTTCTCCCACACCTACTGGACATGGACCGCCGCATCAACCCGGTCTCCAAACGTCCATCCAACGAACTCATCGGCTGGTGGGTGGGCCCCCTCCCTCCGAAGGTGAATGTAGGACCAATTCACAACTGTCTCTCGACCGATTTATCGGAACCCCGAAAATCTGTGGTCGTTGCCAATCGTGGAAACACCGCACCTGGAAGTGCACGAGGATGGTCGCCTGCGGTTTCTGTGCAGGTCCTCACGAAACAGTGGAATGCAAATCGAAAATTCAGAGCAAAATCCCAGTTATTCCATGGTGTGTCAATTGCCATGGCAGTCACCACGCCTGGAATGCCAATTGCCCACAGCGTCCTGGCACTAGCCCGGGGAAAACTTACCTTGTACCACCGCCCTCGTCTCTGACGAAGCCCCTGTCAACCAAACCTCAATCCTATCCACCACCGCCTCTTCCATCCACCAAGGATTTCCCATTGATCTCCTCTCCTCTACCACCCCCTCCATCACCCCTACCACCCATCCTTTCTCCCCTCCCTCCCTCTCCCTACCGTTCTTGGAACAAGGTCGTTGCCGGCCCTGCCACACAGTCACCACCATCTCCTGCCCACCCGGACCCCAGCTGTCTCTCACCAGCACCACCACCTCTTACTCAACTGAACCCTCACTGTCCCTCTCCGTCGCTACCACCACCACATGCCCAGTCGGGCCCTCGGCAATCCTCGCCGCCACCTCCAGCTCCTGTACAGGTACACCAAGTTGGTTCTATGGAAACAATCACTCTCCGTCTGGATCGCCACTCCAAGCAAATCAACCTTCTCTCTGCCCAACTCCACTTGTTTGTGAAAACAATTGCGACATTGCAGAGGCAACAACAACTCATTCTGGACACCCTGACCCAACAGGGGCGCACTTTGCAAGCCCTGATGACCCGCCTCCTTCCATCTCCCGAGATGGAGGATCCATCCCTCGCTCTCCCACTTCTCCCTCTCCATTTTTCTCAACAGAATTTGGTACCTCCTCTGGAGCCCTGTCTAGCCCCTCCGACTCATCTCACACCGGAGGCCGTTCCCTCCTCTTCTTACAATGGAACATCCAGGGACTTAGACCTCGCCGGACAGACCTCGCCCAGTTTGTGCTCTCCTATCAAGTAGATGTTGCTCGACTTCAGGAAACCATCACAGACCATGTTACTCCACTCCGCCTCGGTACCGTGGGCTGGCTCGTGGCCTCCTCACCCTTGTGCGTAACACCATTCCATCTGTTCGTCTCCCTTCACCTGACTCACATGGACCCCCGTCTGAATTACTTTCTGTCTCCCTTACTCTTGGTGACCGGACCCTTCGTGTAGTCAATGTTCATTTCAAGAGTGATTCTCTGGACCCCCAGGTTCTTCACGACCTCCATGATGGGATTCCCACTATTGTTCTTGGCGACTTTAATGCCCGCCATCCCACTCTTACTCCGGATCATCCCACGCCATGTACCCTTAACGGATCACATCTCTCACAGTTTCTTAATGGGGACGATGATGTTCGCTTTCTTTGTCCTGACGATCCTACTCGCCTCCCCCATAGTTTCCTTGATGTTGGCTTACTATTGAACGGTCATACTTCCTTTCATCCTACCGTCTGCACCGAGCCTGCTCTGTATAGTGACCATCTTGCCGTTACTACCCATCTCAGGCTCTCCTTCTCTGCCCCGACATCAACTCCTTATCGATCCCCTCGCCTTCGTCTCACACAAGATGCTGTTCCTTCCTTTATCCAATACCTTTCTACCTGGGCGGATTCTTATGTTGTCCCTCAGTCCCTTGACTCTTACAGCGCTGATTTTGTTGATGCCGTGTATGACTCTGTCAATCGCGCTACCCCTCCACGCCCTCCCCGTCACCCCAGAAGTGCCACCAACTACTGGTATCGTATCCCTGCCATGAGACATCTCCGGCAGGTAACCCGTGATCTCCACTCTGCCATACGGAGGTCTCGGTCTCCAGAGGACTGGGAAGACTTCAAAAATTGGTGCTCCTTTGCAACTCAGGAGCGCCGTCAGATACGTGAGGCGGACTGGCTATCCTTCACGGGGTCTCTATCGTTCCAGTCGTCACCCTCTTATGTATGGAATCGGATTAATGCTATACGGGGTACTCGACGGAGGCCTCCTCCCCACTCTGACCCCGCCTCCCTTGCCTGCTCTTTAATGGAGGACTGGGCACGAGCTTCCTCCCCTGAGGCACTTCCAGATCCAATGCAGAAGGCAGTGCAGGCCCACATCGATGCGTCTGAGCCTGTTGTTCGTGCTGCTCTTACCTCCCCTGCCCCCACTGATCATCCCATCACACAGTTCGAGCTTGACAGTGCTCGTCGCTCTAGAAAAGACACCTCTCCTGGGGATGATCAGATAACCTACTCCGTCCTCAACGCCTGTACTAATATTCCTAACGGCCCCTTGCTTGCTCTCTACAATATGTCTTATGAACATGGGGTTCTCCCTTCCAACTGGAAAAATGCCACTATTATCCCCATCCCTAAACCGGGAGATCCTGGGAAATATCGACCCATTAGTCTTACCTCCTGTGTTTGCAAGATGATGGAGAGGATACTCCATCGTCGCCTTCTTCACACCATAGGCGGCTTCCACAACTCCCTCAATGGTTTCATTCAACATCGCAGCACAGCACACTCCATTGCTTCCTTTTATTGCAATCAGACTGCCCGCGTCTCCGTCTTCCTTGATATCAAGGGAGCCTTTGATACGGCTCAGCCTGCCCTCATTTTAGCTGAACTTGCACGGTTAGGGGTTAAAGGGAGACTTCTACAATGGATCGCCTCTTACCTCACTGGACGTCAGGCCCGGGTTCGCGTTGAAGGCTCTATGTCTCCTGTTCAAGAAATGAACCTCAGCACCCCTCAAGGTGGAGTCCTGAGTCCCACCTTGTTTAACACTCTCATGCACTCCATTGCATCACTCCCGTGGCCGACAGAAGTTGTCCACTCAGGATATGCCGACGATGTCCTCCTCCAAGCCCCTGACTACCTCAGCATGCAGGAAGCCCTTGATCTGGTCTCCAGAGAGTGTGATTCACTTGGTTTCCTTTTTTCAACTGCGAAAACAAAAGCCATGTGGCACGGTCGTGTTGTACCTCCACCCCTTTTCTTATCAGGAACGCCCTTGGACTGGGTTAATGAGACAAAATACCTGGGTGTGTATGTAACTCGCACACGTTGTCAGATCCCTGAAGTCCGCTATCTTCGAGACATATGTTTTCGGCGTCTCGCTCCCCTCTCTACCATGTGCAGGGGTTCCCTTGGTGCCAGCATCCCTGTACTTCTCACCATGTACAAGTCTTTTGTCCGTTCCTGTGTCGACTACGCCGCCCCTGCCCTCGTCAACATTAGTCGGACTGCTGTCAACCGTCTCGAAGTTATCCAGAGAAAAGCTGCTCGTATCATCCTTGGGGCTCCTCAGTGGACACGCTCTACTTCTCTATATAACGAACTTGGTCTTTCCCCCTTACAGGATCGTGTCCAGGAGTTTTACCTAAAAACTGCCGTTTCCATTCTACGGGATCCTAGGGGCAACTATGTCCAAACCAACTTGACTACTGCTGTTCGAGACCGACCTCCATCTAGAAGACAGTGGCGAGGGTCACTCATCCGAGCCCTTCAGGAACACGACCTCCTGCCTGATATTGTTGTCACCCCTGCTGTTGGTTCGTCTCCTTCTCCCTGGCTGAATTTTCAACCTGAAGTGATTGCCCTCGGTGGACCGCTCCCGAAATCCCAGGTGAACCCTGTTATTCTCTGCAAATACCACCTCTCCAGGATCGCTCACTGGTCCCCAGGTAGGGTCGTCCTCTACACTGATGGTTCTGTTGACCCCGCTACAGGTAGGGCCGGGGCTGGTGTCTACATCTCCCGTCCCCATGCCCCTGAGCCTATCAAACTGTCTCTCAGAGTTTCTGACGGGGCATCCTCCACTCAGGCTGAACTTATAGCCCTCCTTGCTGCCCTTCTCGCTGAGGAAGAAGCAGATGGTTTCTGCCCCTTGCTTGTCTGCTGCGATTCCAGGTCTGCTCTCGACGGGATCGCATTTGGATCTGGGGAAATTAAGGACCTCATCCTCCAAATACGAGGGTTAACATCCACACTTCAGGATGCAGGCCGCCCTGTGACATTCCTATGGATACCCAGTCATGTCGGTATCTTGGGGAATGAGGCAGCAGATGACCTTGCCAAGACTGGCTGCAACAAGGCTACACCTGACTACGTTGTTCCTCGAACACTCTTACAGTTTAGGACCCAAATCCGCCGCAAACAGAGAGAAGCTCGGGAAGCAGCCATCCCCCTGGACTCCTCGCCCACATGGTACGATGTCCTCCGTAAACTTCCTGACCTCTCGTACGTCTACGGGAAAGGGTCGCGAAGGGGGACGTGATTGCTGCCCGTATCATCATTGGGTATGACTTTGCTTGGGAGATTGGTATCCCCACATCCCCTGAGCAACGCTCTTGTGCGTTATGCAGAAGACCCGACAGCCACACCCTTATTCACTACCTCCTAAGATGTCCCCACACACAACGCTTCCGTGACGCCTGCTGGACCACCACTCCACGACCCCCTGACGGAGACACGATGATCCTCCCAATACTGGCCAGATATTTTGTAAATAATATTGATTATGTGTTAAAGGGACATCCTTCCTTCCTTAGGCTTTAGTAAGCCCCTTTATAATATTTATACTGTATATACTTTTCACACTTGCCAGATGATTCTGGTGTCATTGTACAGGGGTACCTAGTGACAGCACTAGGATCCCGCTTCCTCTATCAAGGAATAAACAATTGAAATTGAATTGAACAAAATCTCTTGTACTCGACTCCAGTTTGCAAAAACTTGGAACATTTTGAATAGAGCACATAACAGAGGATAAATTATCACCAAGAGACTTATAGTTGAAGAAGAACAGTGACTTGTAAAAATCTCAGACTGACGCTCAAGGAGGTGAAGTTTCTCGTAACTGAAAAAATATCTTTCATCTCCAATAAAAAAAGGTAATATACCTTTCAGGACAGATTTTGTTTTATATTGCTTAAGTAATATTAACATATAATTGTAGTAGTGGTGCTCCAAGTGTAAAATGAACAGCAGTAAATGATTAACATAGTCAGGTGTCCTCGGCTGTTGTATTCGTAATTCAAGATATCTGGAGGTGCCGTGCTCTGTCGTGTCCTTTTAAGACCCGTGGCTATCCTTAATGTCCCAAACCATATGGGGTAGTTTATTTTTTGTTCTTGTGTGCCTCTTCTTTACCTAACGGCCACCTACTAGAGGTGGCCAAGTCAAGGGAAGACCAGTGGCCTGTGTAGGATCCCTCCATTGATCTTGTTAATTTTGTCTAGGGCTATTTTGAAGCCCAGTACTGTTCTCGATTCCACGGTTTGAGCTGGGAGAACGTCCCATAGATCTATCACTCTCTGTCACTCTATGTGAAGAAGTATTTCCTTGTGTTCGTTCTGCATGATAGCTTGGTGAGCTTGAAGTTGTCCCTTCGCGTTGTCCCTTTCAAGATTTTAATTGTTTTAATGCGATCTGTTCTATTGGGCTTTTTTCTGAATAGTTGTTCGTCTTGAGGCCCTTAGTTTACTTGGATAATCGAGATGGCATAGTTAAAGAATCATCTTGGTTGCACCTTTTCTATGGGTGTTAGATCTTTCTGGAGGTAGGGTTTCCATGCCTGAATACAAAAATCCATACAATAAGAAGCATTTTCGTATCATTGTATTCAAAGGTACGCTTTATAATTCCCAAATATATTTTTTTATTATTATTATTATTACTGCTGGGCATCCCCCCCACTTGTTGCGTCGCCTTCAAGTGATTGATTGATCTGTCACAACGCCTACAGATTTTAACTTATCGACAGTATCCAGGAAGTTGTCATTAACAGAATAGCTGTGATTGGGGTTGTTGTATCCTATTTGTAGGGTCTTGCATTTCGTAATGTTAAAGGACGTTTGACTGTCTCCAGACCATTGAACAGCTCATGCAGTTGTCCTCATTGATGCGACATCATCTTGACTTGCTGCCTAAGTAAATACCATCGTAACTTTTTCGTAGCCACTTATATCGCTATATTTGCGGCCACATGACTGTCATTAATTCTACCGAGTAAGTGGTGTGTGATTGTTTCGTAGTAGTTTTTCTACTAATTTTACTACAAGGAGAAAGGTGTTATTGTATATCTGTTGGGTGGTCGTGGTATTGTTTTGTTTTTTTAAGTAATTGTGAATTATTCTTGTTTTTCGTATGTACTTTTATCGTCAGTCATATATTTTTATTTAAGTATAGTACAGTATACCATCTTGAACCTCTGGGGTGATTAGGAAATGTATGTGCTTTTAGTATCGTATCTTGCCAGAGTGAAATAAGACAGTGTTGGTTGTTATGAGGAACATTCATCAATATAAATATCATTCACTAATAACAATCTTTGTACCTGTATTATCAGCTGTTTTTTATAGGACCCAAATCCCCTGTAGTTCCGTACCACCAATACGTAACACAAAGTCACTCGCTCACTTGCTTTAGGTCTGAGTTTTCAATGTGTCGTGCTTATGTTTACTGCTTTGGGTAACTTGCATTGGTTGACATGTTGCCTATTGAAGTGTTCCTGTGTTTTAAGATGTTTCTTGTTGATGTATTCCTATGGGTTAAGGTGTTCCTTGTTTGAGGTATTGCTGTGTTGATATGTTCCTTGTTATTATGGTGTTTCTCGTTTCATTTTTTTGTGTTTAGGTGTTCTTTTGCATTGAAGCTTTCCTTGTTTGAGTTGCTCTTGTGTGTTGAGGTGTACCTTGTTTGAGGTGTTGCTATGTTGATATGTTCCTTGTTCTTATAGTGTTTCTTGTTTGAGTTTTTTTTCTGTTGAGGTCGTTGAGATGTTTGAGGTGTTGCTGTGTTGATGTGTTCCTTGTCCTTAGGTGTTATGTGCTTTCAAGTAACTTATGTGTTTATTTATTCTGTGTTTACTTCGTATTTACGTTCAGATGTTATTTGCACATCCTGGTAAAGTTTTGGATACATTGTAATAAAATACTCTTCATATCGACTGAGGTCTCGTGTGCTCACAGGCCGCATAAGACGGAAGACCTTCAGTTAGAGGGAGCCCGTCAGGTTAAGTTAAATTTCGACGTCTGCCTTAGAAATACTACGCTACAAGCACAACCCAATGGCAAACTAGCTTAAGGGGGCCATTTAGCCCCATGTAGGTGTAAGAGTTGTGCGTATGACAAGAAAATAATGCAGTACATGATTATATAAGAAAATGGGTCTTTTAGTATTAAGGTGCTTCATATTATTGTATTCACACACACACACACACACACACACACACACACACTGATTTTATTAGGGCACAAAACGTGTGTATGCATTACTCCTCAGACATTGACCGCCTAAACACGCGGAACACCTGAACACGGAACACATGGAACACCTTAGCACACGGAACACTATAACACGGAACATCTGAACACACGGAACACCTAAACACACCGACCACCTAGATACACGGAACACCTGAACACACGGAACACCTTAACACACGGAACGCCTAAACACATGGAACACCTGAATACATGATAACACGGAACACCTAATCTCACGGAGCGCCTGAACACATGGAACACCTGAATACGTGAACACACGGAACACCTAAACACACGGAACGCCTGAATACACAGAACAACTGAACACACGTAACACATGGAACACCTGACCACACGGAATACTATAACACGGAACACTTTACACACGGAACACCTAAACACACGGGATGCCTGAACACACGGAACACCTGAACACACGGAACACCTGAACACACGAAACACCTGAACACACGGAACGCATGAATACGCTCAACACCTGAATACACGGAACGCCTAAACACACGGAACTCCTGAACACATGGAACACCTAAACGGACGGAACGCCTGAATACACGGAATACCTGAACACACGGAACGCATGAATACACGGAACACCTGAACACTTGGAACGCATGAATACACGGAACAGCCTGAACACACGGAACAGCCGAACGCACGGAACGCCTGAACATATGCAACATCTAAACACACGGGATGCCTGAACACGCGGAACACCTGAACACAAGGAACACCTGAACACACGGAACGCATAAACACACGGAACGCCTGAACACACGGAACGCATGAATACACGCAACACCTGAACACACGGAATGCATGAATACACGGAGCACCTGAACACACGGAACGCCTAAACACACGTAACACCTGAACACACGCAAGAGTTGCCTAAGAAGGTTCGTGCATGACATATTACCCCCTCAGCACGTAGCTTCTCATGCCGGTTTTTTTTATCCCAGGACTGTCATGCAAGCAGCTGCGACCTGCTCCCCTCATGCATCGTCCTTCTCTCTGTCTGTCTGTCTGTTCATCTTTCTCTCTCCCTCTCTCTCTCTTCCTTCCTTCTTTCTTTTTCTTCCTCACCCTCTCTCGTTGACCACTTCTGCCTCTCTCTCTCTCTCTCTCTCTCTCTCCCTGTTCATATTTCTCTCTCTCTGTCTGGTTCAGTTTCCCTCTATTTCTGTCAGCGTTTTTTATCTATTTCTTTCACTTATTTTCTTATTTTGTCTATTTCTTTCCATCACTTTATTTGTTCTACAGTCTTATTCTAAACTCATTCTGCCTCTGTCTCCTTTTCAATGATTTTCTGTCTGTCTGTCCGTCTGTCTCTCACTCTCTCCCCTTGTCTGCCTGTCTCATTTTTTCTCAACCCTCTCTCTTCCTTTCTTACTCCCTCTTATTGTCTCCATCTTCATCTCTTGTTAACTGCATCTCTTAGTTACACAGTAAAGAGCCTCACATCCCAACACTCGGTACACTGGATCGAGCTTCCTCTAAGAACTACAGATTACCGGTCAACTAACAGTACTGTATACATGGCGCTGATGATGAACCCGACACGGAACACCAGATTAAGAGATCAATCCATTTGGGTATTATTTTTCAGCTCTGCGTCAGCTAAAATTTTCAAAACGTTACTCTCTCTCTCTCTCTCTCTCTCTCTCTCTCTCTCTCTCTCTCTCTCTCTCTCTCGGTCGAAAATTTGTATACAGAAAACATCTGTTAAGTAAAATGGCTCCTTGCTGCTTGACAAACTTATTTTGATGAATTATCATATTTATAAATTGAATGATTTTACTGTTATGAATATCAATATCATCGATTTTTATACAAGATGTTTATAGCGTGGTGAAACATGAGAGTAAAGTAAGTTGTGTGGCATCATAAGTGAAAAAACAATATTGCATGTTTCTTAATTACATTATTTATTAGAAGTATGCGCTCTTGTGCATATACTGTAGCTATGTTATAGTTGTATATCCCATCATCACTACCGCCCATCATCACTACCTCCCATCATCACTACCTCCCATTATCACTACCTCCTATCATCACTACCTCACATCATCACTACCTCCTATCATCACTACCTCCTATCATCACTACCTCACATCATCACTACCGCCCATCATCACTACCTCCCATCATCACTACCTCCCATTATCACTACCTTCTATCATCACTACCTCACATCATCACTACCTCCCATCATCACTACCTCCCATTATCACTACCTCCCATCATCACTACCTCCTATCATCACTACCTCCTATCATCACTACATCCCATTATCACTACCTCCTTTCATCACTACCACCCATTATCACTACCTCCAATCATCACTACCTCCCATCATCACTACCTCCCATCATCACTAACTCCCATTATCACTACCTCCCATCATCACTACCTCCTATCATCACTACCTCTATCATCACTACCTCCTATCATCACTACTCCATCATCCACCACGCCATCATCACTACCTCCACATTATCACTACCCTCCTATCATCACTACCTCCACATCATCACTAACTCCCATTATCACTACCTCCCATCATCACTACCTCCTATCATCACTACCTCCTATCATCACTACCTCCTATCATCACTACCTCCCATCATCACTACCTCCCATCATCACTACCTCCCATTATCACTACCTCCTATCATCACTACCTCCCATCATCACTACCTCCTATCATCACTACCTCCCATTATCACTACCTCCTATCATCACTACCTCCCATTATCACTACCTCCCATTATCACTACCTCCCATTATCACTACCTCCCATCATCACTACCTCCTATCATCACTACCTCCTATCATCACTACCTCCTATCATCACTACCTCCCATCATCACTACCTCCTATCATCACTACCTCCCATTATCACTACCTCCTGTCATCACTACCTCCCATTATCACTACCTCCTATCATCACTACCTCCTATCATCACTACCTCCCATTATCACTACCTCCTATCATCACTACCTCCCATTATCACTACCTCCTTTCATCACTACCTCCTATCATCACTACCTCCCATTATCACTACCTCCTATCATCACTACTACCTCCCTCACATCACTACCTGCCATCATCGCTACCTCCCATCATCACTACCTCCATTACTACTACCTCCCATCATCACACCTCCCATCATCACTACTCCACATCGTCACTACCTCCCATCATCACTACCTCCACATCATCCACTACCTCCTCATCACTACCTCCCATCATCACTACCTCCCATCATCACTACCTCCCATCATCACTACCTCCCATCATCACTACCTCCCATCATCACTACCTCCCATCATCACTACCTCCCATCATCACTACCTCCCATCATCACTACCTCCCATCATCACTACCTCCCATCATCACTACCTCCCATCATCACTACCTCCCATCATCACTACCTCCCATCATCACTACCTCCCATCATCACTACCTCCCATTACTACTACCTCCCATCATCACTACCTCACATTATCACTACCTCACATTATCACTACCTCCCATCATCACTACCTCCCATCATCACTACCTCCCATTACTACTACCTCCCATCATCACTACCTCACATTATCACTACCTCACATTATCACTAACTCCCATCATCACTACCTCCCATCATCACTATCTCCCATCATCACTACCTCC
>NW_024748055.1:0-15245 GCF_018991925.1 Homarus americanus
GAATCAAGACACACAGGAGAGGGAGGTGTGGAGGTCCAGCATCAGGAGAACAAGACCCACACAGAGGGAGGCATGGGTCCAGCAGGAGGGAGAACAAGACCACACAGGAGGGAGGTGGGTCAGCATCAAGGAACAGGAGCCACCTGGGAGGGAGGGTGTGGGTCCAGCATCAAGAGTGAACAAGACCACACAGGAGGAGGGGGGGTGTAGGTCCAGCATCAGGGTAGACAAGACCACACAGGAGGGGGAGAGGATATGGAGTCCAGCATCAGGGAGAACAAGACTGACACAGGAGAGGGAGGGCGTGGGTCCAGCATCAGGGTAGACAAGACACAGGAGGAGGTGTGGAGTCCAGCATCAGGGTGAGAACAAGACCACACGGAGGAGGTGTAGGTCCAGCAGCAGGAGAGACAGGGCCACACAGGAGGGAGGGTGTGGGTCAGCATCAGGATGAACAAGACCACTGGTGGGAGGAGGTGTGGAGTCTCAGCATCAAGGTGTGAACAAGACCACAACAGGAGGAGGTGTGGGTCCAGCATCCAGAACAAGACCACACAGGGAGGGAGGGTCCAGCATCAGGGAGAACAAGACCACACAGGAGGGAGGGGTTGGAGTCCAGCATCAGGAGAACAAAGATACACACAGGAGAGGGAGGTGTAGAGTCCAGCATCAGGGTGAACAAGACCACAGGAGAGGAGGTGTGGGTCCAGCATCAGGGTGAACAAGACCACACACACAGGATGGAGGCATGGGTCAGCATCAGGAGAACAAAGACGACACAGGAGGGAGGTGTGGGTCCAGCATCAGGGTAGACAAGACACAGGAGGAGGAGGGTGTAGGTCAGCATCAGGGAGTGAACAAGACCACACAGGAGGAGGGGTGTGGGTCAGCATCAGGGAGGAACAAGAACTGACACAGGAGGAGTGTGAGTCAGCATCAGGGAGGTGAACAAGACTTTGGAGAGGAGGGCGTGGTCAGCATCAGGAGTGAACAATGACGCACTTAGGAGGAGGTTTTGGGTCAGCATCAGGGTGAACAAGACCACACAGGAGGGAGGGTGTAGGTCAGCATCGGTGGACAAGGACCTACACAGGGGAGGAGGTGTTGGGTCCAAGCATCAGGGGAACAAGACGACAGGAGGAGGGGAGGTGTAGTTCCAGCATCAGGGTGAGACAAGACCACAGAGGGATGGAGTCCAGCATCTGGGAGTGAACAGAGACACAG
Organism: Homarus americanus; assembly: GCF_018991925.1. NCBI lineage: Eukaryota > Metazoa > Arthropoda > Malacostraca > Decapoda > Nephropidae > Homarus > Homarus americanus. Next base: position 1,225 of record NW_024748055.1, read on the forward strand.
GAGGGGGAGGGTGGAGTCAGCATCAGTGAACAAGACCACACAGGGAGGGAGGGTAGGTCCAGCATCAGGGTGAAGCAAGACCACTGGGGAGGGAGGGTGTGAGGTCAGCATCTGGGTGAACTAGACCACAGGGAGGGAGGTGAGTCAGCATCAAGTGAACAAGACACATGGGAGGGTGTGGAGTCAGCATCAGGGAGACAGGGAAGGACAGGAGGGAGGTGTGGGTCAGCATGCAGGAGAACAAAGACCACCTGGGAGGGGGAGGGCATGGAGAGTCAGCATCCAGGGGTGGGCAAGACCACACAGGAGGAGGAGAGTGTGGAGTCCAGCATCAAGGGGAACAAGACACAGGAGGGGAGGGTGTGGGTGCAACATCAGGAGTGAACAAGGCCACAGGAGGGCGTGGAGTCTAGCCTCAGGATGAACAAGACGACAGGAGGAGGGTGTGGGCCAGCATCATGGTGGGGCTGGATACAAGGGGGAGGCGTAGGAGTCAGCATCAGGAGAACAAGATTTGACACAGGAGGAGGGTGTGGAGTCCAGCATCAGAGACAAGGCCACCAGGAGGAGGGGGAGGGAGGGTGTGAGTCCAGCATCCAAGTGAACAAGATCACACAGGAGGAGGTGTAGGTCCAGCATCAGGGTGAGTGAAAGACCACAGGAGAGGGAGGGTGTGGAGTTCCTTATCAGGAGAACAAGACCACACAGGAGAGGGAGGTGTGGAGTCCAGCATCAAGAAGTGATAAGACCACAGAGGGAGAGGGTGTGGGTCCAGCATCAGAGTGAACAAAGACCACACAGGAGGGAGGGATGGGTCCAGCATCAGGGAGAACAAGACCACAGGAGGAGCGTGGGTCAGCATCAGGTAGAACAAAGACCACACAGGAGAGAGGAGGTGTATGAGTCAGCATCAGGAGGCAAGACCACACAGGGGAGGGTGTAGATTCGGCATCAGGAGTGAACAAGACCTCACAGGAAGGAGGGTGTGGAGTCCAGCATCAGGGATTGCACTCAGGAACTGAGAGAGGAGGGGCATGGGTCAGCATCAGGAGTGAACAAGACCAACAGGAGGGAGGTCAGGCAGGTCAGCATCAGAGAGAACAAGACCCACCTGGGAGAGGGAGGTGGAGGTCAGCATCCAGGAGACAAAGCCACACAGGAGGAGGTGGAGGTCCCATCTGGGAGAACAAAGACGACTTTGGGAGGTGTGGAATCCAGCATCAGGGTGACAAGACCACAGGAGGAGGTGATGTAGGTCAGCATCAGGGGAAGAAAATACACAGGAGAGGGAGGTGTGGGTCAGCATCAGGGTGGAGTAAAGACCACAGGAGGAGGAGGAGGTCTGGTCCAGCATCAGGGAGAACAAGACCCACACAGGGAGGAGGTGTGGAGTTCCAGCATCAGGGGAACAAGACCACAGGAGGGAGGGGTGTGGGTCCCAGCATCAAAGTGATCAAGGCCACAGGAGGAGGGCGCAAGTCCAGCATCAGGGAGAACAAGACCACACAGGAGAGAGGTGGGATGGGTCTGGCATCAGGGAAGACAAGACCACTGGGAGGGAGGGGTGGGTCCAGCATCAGGGAACAAGACCTTGGAGAGGAGGGTGTAGAGTCCAGCATCAGGAGTGAACAAAGACCACAGGAAGGAGGTGTGGAGTCCTATCTTGAGGAGAACAAAGACCACAGGGAGAGGGAGGGTGCAGGTCCTAGCATCAGGGGGCTCAGAGCCACAGGAGGAGGAGGAGTTTGGAGTCCCAGCATCAGGGAGAACAAGACCACTGCAGGAGGGAAGGTGTAGGTCCAGCATCAGGGGTAGACAAGACCACAGCAGGGAGGAGGTGTGGGTCAGCATCCAGGAGTGAACAAGACCACACTGGGAGAGGTAGGTGAGGTCCAGCATCAGGGTGAACAAGACCCACAGGAGGAGGGAGGGCGTGAGTCCAGCATCAAGTGAACAAGACCACTGGGAGGAGGTGTAGAGTCCAGCATCAGGAGTGAACAAGACCACACTGGGAGGAGGTGTGGGTCAGCATCAGGAGAATAGGGCACAGGAGAGAGGGTGTGGGTCAGCATCAAGGGAGAACAAGACGACACAGGAGGGAGGGTGTGGAGTCCAGCATCAGGGTGAACAAGACCACACAGGAGGGAGGTGTGGGTCAGCATCAGGAGAACAAAGACCACACAAGGGAGGATATGGAGTTCAGCATCAGGATGGAACAGGACCACACAGGAGGGAGGTGTGGGTCCAGCATCGAGTGAACAAGGCCACACAGGAGGGAGGTGTAGTCCAGCATCAGGGTAACAAGACCACACAGGGAGAGAGGTGTGGAGTCCAGCATCAGGTGAGAACAAGACCACCAGGGAGAGGGAGGGTGTGGGTCCAGCATCAGGGAGAACAAGACCACACAGGAGGAGGGTGGGTCCAGCATCAGGAGAACAAGACACTGGAGGAGGTGTAGGTCAGCATCAGGGAGAACAAGAACCACACAGGAGGAGGTGTGGAGTCACATCAGGGATGAACAAGACCACAGAGGAGGGAGGTGTGGGTCAGATCCAAGTGAACAAGACCACCGGCGGGAGAGGTGTGGAGTCCAGCATCAGGGTGAACAAGACCTGGGAGGGAGGGGTGGAGTCCAGCATCAGGGGAGAAGACCACAGGGAGGAGGATGTGGAGTCCAGCATCAGGGAGAACAAGACCACACAGGAGGGGGAGGTGGAGGGTCAGCATCAGGGAATACAAGAGAGCCACAGGAGGGAGGGTTGGGTCCAGCATCCAGGTGAACAAGACCACACAGGAGGAGAGGTGTGGGTCAGCATCAGGGTGAACAAGACCACAGGGAGGGAGGGTGTGGAGTCCACATCTAGGTGGAACAAGATTACAGGAGGAGGAGGCATGGAGTCCAGCATCAGGTGAACAAGACCACACAGGAGAGGAGGTGTGGGTCCAGCATCAGGGTGGAACAAGACACAGGAGGAGGAGGGCTGTAGTCCAGCATCAGGGTGGAACAAGACCACCACAGGAGAGGGAGGTGTGGAGTCAGCATCAGGAGTGAACAAGGCTACCCAGGAGGAGGGAGGGTGTGGAGTCCAGCATCAGGAGTGAATAAGACCACAGGAGAGGAGGGCGTGGAGTCCACGGCATCAAGGGTGAACAAGACCACACAGGAGAGGTGTGGGTCAGCATCAGGGAGAACAGACCACAGGAGGGAGGGTGTAGGTCAGCATCCCAGGGTGAACAAGACCACAGAGGGAGGGTATGGAGTCCAGCATCAGGAGTGAACAAGACCACAGGAGGAGGTGTGGGGTCAGCATCAAGTGAACAAGACCACTGGGAGGGAGGTGTAGGTCCAGCATCAAGGAGAACAAGACCTGGGAGGGAGGTGTGGGTCCAGCATCAGGTGAACAAGACCACACAGGAGAGAGGGAGGTGTGGAGTCAGCATCAGGGTGGAACAAAGACCACTAGGGAGGCGTGGAGTCAACATCAGGAGTGAACAAGACCACACAGAGGAGGGTGTGGAGTCCAGCATCAGGTGAAGACAAGACCACACAGGAGGGAGGTGTGGGTCCAGCATCAGGAGTGAACAAGACCACACAGGGAGGAGGGGGAGGGCATGAGACCAGCAGCATCAGGAGTAAAGACAAGACCACACAGGATGGAGGTGTGGAGTCAGCAGCATCAAGGTGAACAAGACCACCTGGGAGGGAGGTGTGGGAGTCCAGCATCAGGAGTGAACAAGACCCACTAGGAGGAGGGTGTAGAGTCAGCATCAAGTGAACAAGACCACAGGAGGAGAGGGAGTCCCAGCTCAGAGCAAGACTGACACAAGGAGGAGGTGTGGGTCAGCAGCAGGAGAACAAGACCCACAGGGAGGGCATGGGTCAGCATCAGGGCAGAATAAGACCACTGGGAGGGAGGTGTGGGAGTCAGCATCAGGGAGAACAAGACCACACAGGAGGAGGGTGTGGAGTCAGCATCAGTGAGACAAGACCACACAGGAGGGGAGGGCATGGAGTCCGGCATCGGGGTAGACAAAGACCACACAGGAGGAGGTGTAGGTCCAGCATCAGGGAACAGAGCCACACAGGAGGAGGTGTGAGTCCAGCATCAGGGGTGGACAAAGACCACACAGGAGGAGGCGTGGAGTCCCAGCATCAAGAGTGAACAAGACCACACAGGAGGGAGGGTGTGGGTTCAGCATCAGGGAGAACAAGACCACAGGAGGGAGGGATGTGGAGTCCAGCATCAGGAGAACAAGACGGCACAGGAGGGAGTGTAGGTCAGCATCAGGTAGAACAAGACCACACAGGAGAGGTGTGAGTCCAGCATCAGGGTAGAACAGACCACACAGGAGGGAGGTGTGGGTCCAGCATCAGGGAGAACAAGACGACACAGGGAGAGGGAGGTGTAGGTCCAGCATCAGGGAGTGAACAAGACCACGGAGGGAGGTGTGGAGTCCATCATCAGTGTGAACAAGACCACAGGGAGGGAGGGTGTGGAGTCCAGCATCAGGAGAGAACAAGACACAGGGGAGGAGGTGTAGAGTCCAGCATCCAGGGTGAACAAGACCACAGGAGGGAGGTGTAGGTCCAGCATCAGGGAGAACAAGACCACACAGGAGGGAGAGGTGTAGGTCAGCATCAAGGTGAACAAGACCACGGGAGGTAGTGTGGAGTCCAGCATCAGGAAGAACAAGACCCTTTGGGGAGGAGGGGCATGGGTCAGCATCAGGAGAGACAAAGACCACAGGAGGAGGCAGGTCCAGCATGAGGGAGAACAAAGACCACACAGGAGGGGGGGTGTGAGTCCCAGCATCAGGAGGAACAAAGACCACACAGGAGGGAGGGAGTGTGGTCCAGCATCAGGAGGAACAAAGACCACAAGGAGAGGGAGGATGTGGGTCAGCATCCAGTGAACAAGACCAACAGGAGGAGGAGTGTAGGTCAGCAGGGAGGAGGGAACAAGACGACTTGGGAGAGGAGGGCATGGGTCCAGCTCAGAGATGGCACACAGGAGGAGGTGGAGTCCAGCATCAGGGAAGAACTAGAACAGGAGGGAGGTGTATCCAGAGTCAGCAGGGGGAACAGACCACACAGGAGGAGGCATGGAGTCCAGCATCAGGGTGAACAAGACCACAGGAGGGAGGGGTGTAGGTCCAGCAGGAGGGAGAACAAGGCCACAGGAGGAGGTCAGCATCAGGTGAACAAGACGACACAGGAGAGGAGGGCGTGTAGAGTCCAGCATCAAGGTAGACAAGACCACAGGAGGAGGTGTGGGTCCAGCATCAGGGTGAACAAGACCACACAGGAGGGAGGTGTGGAGTCCAGCATCGGGTGAACAAGACCACACAGGAGAGGAGGTGTAGGTCCAGCATCAGGAGAACAAGACCACACAGGGAGGGAGGGCGTGGAGTCCAGCATCAGGAGAACAAGACCACACTGGGAGAGAGGAGGTGTAGAGTCCAGCATCAGGGGAGAACAAGACCACACAGGAGGGAGGGTGCAGGTCAGCATCAGGAGTAGACAAGACCACAGGAGGGAGGGTGTGGGTCAGCATCAGGGGTGAACAAGACCACACAGGAGGGATGGAGTCCAGCATCAGGGAGAACAAGACCACACAAGGAGGGAGAATGGAGTCCAGCATCAGGGTGAACAAGACACAGGAGGAGGGAGGGTGTAGGTCCAGCATCAGGAGTGAACAAGACCACAGGAGGGGGTGCTGGAGTCAGCAGGAGAACAAGGCCACACAGGAGGGAGGGTGTATGTCAAGCATCAGGGTGAACAAGACCACACAACTGATAGGGTGTAGTTCTAGCATCAGGGTGAACAAGTTCACACAGGAGGGAGGGTGTAGTTCCAGCATCAGGGAGAACAAGACCACACAGGAGGGAGGGTGTAGGTCCAGCATCAGGGAGAACAAGGCCACACAGGAGGGAGGGTGTAGGTCCAGCATCAGGGTGAACAAGACGACACAGGAGGGAGGTGTAGGTCTAGCATCAGGATGAACTGGGCCACATAGGAGGGAGAGTGTAGTTCCAGCATAGGGGTGAACAAGACCACACAGAGGAGGTGTAGATTCAGTATCAGAATTTGACCAAGACCACACACAGTAGGGAGGGTGTAGGTCCAGCATCAGGGTGAACAAGACCACACAGGAGGGAGGGTGTAGGTCCAGCATCAGGGTGAACAAGACCACACAGGAGGGAGGGTGTAGGTCCAGCATCAGGGTGAACAAGACCACACAGGAGGGAGGGTGTAGGTCCAGCAAGAGGGTGAACAAGACGACACAGGAGGGAGGGTGTAGGTCCAGCATGAGGGAGAACAAGACACAGGAGGGAGGGTGTAGGTCCAGCATCAGGGAGAACAAGACCACACAGGAGGGAGGGTGTAGGTCCAGCATCAGGGTGAACAAGACCGCACAGGAGGGAGGGTGTAGGTCCAGCATCAGGGTGAACAACACGACACAGGAGGGAGGGTGTAGGTCCAGCATCAGGGTGAACAAGACCACACAGGAGGGAGGGCGTAGGTCCAGCATCAGGGTGAACAAGACACAGGAGGGAGGGTGTAGGTCCAGCATCAGGGAGAACAAGACGCAGGAGGGAGGTGTGGGTCAGCATCAGGGTGAACAAGGGCCACACAGGAGGGAGAGTCATGGAGTCAACATCAGGAATTGAACCAAGACACAGGAGGGAGGTGGGTCCAGCATCCAGAGATTGGTGCAAGACGACACAGGAGGGGAGGTGTGGGTCAGCATCAGGGAGAACAAGACGACACAGGAGGAGAGGAGGGTCTAGGTCCAGCATCAGGGTGAACAAGACGACACAGGAGGGAGGGTGTAGGTCCAGCATCAGGGAGAACAAGACGACACAGGAGGGAGGGTCTAGGTCCAGCATCAGGGTGAACAAGACCACACAGGAGGGAGGGTGTAGGTCCAGCATCAGGGAGAACAAGACGACACAGGAGGGAGGGTGTAGGTCCAGCATCAGGGTGAACAAGACCACACAGGAGGGAGGGTGTAGGTCCAGCATCAGGGTGAACAAGACGACACAGGAGGGAGGGTGTAGGTCCAGCATCAGGGTGAACAAGACCACACAGGAGAGAGGGTGTAGGTCCAGCATGAGGGAGAACAAGACCACACAGGAGGGAGGGTGTAGGTCCAGCATCAGGGAGAACAAGACGACACAGGAGGGAGGGTGTAGGTCCAGCATCAGGGTGAACAAGACGACACAGGAGGGAGGGTGTGGAGTCCAACATCACAGTAGACAAGACACAGGAGGGGGAGGGTGTGGGTCAGCATCAGGGAGTTAGACAAGACCACACAGGGAGGGAGGTGTGGGTCCAACATCAGGGTGAACAAGACCACACAGGAGGGAGGTGTGGGTCAGCATCAAATTGAACAAGACCACTACAGGGAGGAGAGGGAGGTGTAGGTCCCATCCAGGGTGAACAAGACCACACAGGAGGGAGGTGTAGGTCAGCAGGAGGGAGAACAAGACACAGGATGGAGGGTGTGGGTCCAGCATCAGGAGAACAAGACCACACAGGAGGGAGGGTGTAGGTCCAGCATCAGGGTGAACAAAACACAGGAGGGAGGGTGTAGGTCCAGCATCAGGGTGAACAAGACACAGGAGGGAGGGCGTAGGTCCAGCATCAGGGAGAACAAGACACAGGAGGGAGGGTGTAGGTCCAGCATCAGGGTGAACAAGACCACACAGGAGGGAGGGTGTAGGTCCAGCATCAGGGAGAACAAGACACAGGAGAGAGGGTGTAGGTCCAGCAGGAGGGAGAACAAGACACAGGAGGGAGGGTGTAGGTCTAGCAGGAGGGAGAACAAGACACAGGAGGGAGGGTGTAGGTCCAGCATCAGGGTGAACAAGACACAGGAAGGAGGGTGTAGGTCCAGCATCAGGGAGAACAAGACACAGGAGGGAGGGTGTAGATCCAGCATCAGGGTGAACAAGACACAGGAGGGAGGGTGTAGGTCCAGCATCAGGGAGAACAAGACACAGGAGGGAGGGTGTAGGTCCAGCAGGAGGGAGAACAAGACACAGGAGGGAGGGTGTAGGTCCAGCATCAGGGTGAACAAGACACAGGGGAGGGGAGGGTGTGTAGGTCCAGCATCAGGGAGAACAACAAGACACAGGAGGAGGGTGTGAGGGTCCAGCAGGAGGTGAACAAGACACAGGGGAGGGAGAGTGTAGGTCCAGCATCAGGGTGAACAAGACCACACAGGACGGAGGGTGTAGGTCCAGCATCAGGGTGAACAAGACACAGGAGGGAGGGTGTAGGTCCAGCAGGAGGGAGAACAAGACACAGGAGGGAGGGTGTAGGTCCAGCAGGAGGGAGAACAAGACACAGGAGGGAGGGTGTAGGTCCAGCATCAGGGAGAACAAGACACAGGAGGGAGGGTGTAGGTCCAGCAGGAGGGAGAACAAGACACAGGAGTGAGGGTGTAGGTCCAGCATCAGGGAGAACAAGACACAGGAGGGAGGGTGTAGGTCCAGCATCAGAGAAAACAAGATACAGGAGGGAGGGTGTAGGTCCAGCAGGAGGGAGAACAAGACACAGGAGGGAGGGTGTAGGTCCAGCATCAGGGTGAACAAGACACAGGAGGGAGGGTGTAGGTCCAGCATCAGGGAGAACAAGACACAGGAGGGAGGTGTAGGTCCAGCATCAGGGTGAACAAGACGACACAGGAGGGAGGGTGTAGGGTCCAGCATCAGGGTGAACAAGACCACACAGGAGGGAGGGTGAGGTCCAGCATCAGGAGAACAAGACACAGGAGGGAGGTGTAGGTCTCAGCATCAGGTGAACAAGACCACAGGAGGGAGGGTGTAGGTCCAGCATCATGGGAGAACAAGACAGAGGGAGGTGTAGGTCCAGCATCAGGGTGAACAAGACCACACAGGAGGGAGGGTGTAGGTCCAGCATCAGGGTGAACAAGACCACACAGGAGGGAGGGTGTAGGTCCAGCATCAGGGTGAACAAGACCACACAGGAGGGAGGGTGTAGGTCCAGCAAGAGGGTGAACAAGACGACACAGGAGGGAGGGTGTAGGTCCAGCATGAGGGAGAACAAGACACAGGAGGGAGGGTGTAGGTCCAGCATCAGGGTGAACAAGACCACACAGGAGGGAGGGTGTAGGTCCAGCATCAGGGTGAACAAGACCACACAGGAGGGAGGGTGTAGGTCTAGCACAAGGGTGAACTAGACCACACAAGAGGGAGGGTGTAGGTCCAGCATAACCGTGATCAAGACCACACAGGAGGGTGGGTGTAGGTCCAGCATCAGGGTGAACAAGTCCACAGACGAGGGAGGGTGTAGGTTCAACATCAGGGAGAACAAGACCACACAGGAAGGAGGGTGTAGGTCCAGAACAAGGGTGAACTAGACCATACAAGAGGGAGGGTGTAGGTCCAGCAACACCGTGAAAAAGACCACACAGGGGGGGAGAGTGTAGGTCTAGTACAAGGTTGAAAAAGACCACACACCGGGGAGGGTTATAGGTCCAGCATCAGGGTGAACTACACCACACACGAGGGAGGGAGGTTGTAGGTCCAGCATCAGGGTGAACAAGACACAGGAGGAAGGTGTAGGTCCAGCATCAGGGTGAACAAGACCACACAGGAGGGAGGGTGTAGGTCCGCAGCATCAGGGGAGAACAAGACACAGGAGGGAGGTGAACCAGCATCAGGGTGAATCAAGACACAGGAGGGAGGGTGTAGGTCCAGCATCAGGGTGAACAAGACACAGGAGGGAGGGTGTAGGTCCAGCATCAGGGAGAACAAGACACAGGAGGGAGGGTGTAGGTCCAGCAGGAGGGAGAACAAGACCACACAGGAGGGAGGGTGTAGGTCCAACAGGAGGGAGAACAAGACCACACAGGAGGGAGGGTGTAGGTCCAGCATCAGGGTGAACAAGACAGGAGGAGGGTGTAGGTCCAGCATCAGGGTGAACAAGACACAGGAGGGAGGGTGTAGGTCCAGCATCAGGGTGAACAAGACACAGGAGGGAGGGTGTAGGTCCAGCATCAGGGTGAACAAGACGACACAGGAGGGAGGGTGTAGGTCCGGCATCAGGGTGAACAAGACACAGGAGGGCGGGGTGGTCCAGCATCAGGGAGAACAAGACACAGGGGAGGGAGGGGAGGTCCAGCAGGAGGGAGAACAAGACACAGGGAGGGAGGGTGAACCAGCATCAGGGTGAACAAGACACAGGAGGGAGGGTGGGGAACCAGCAGGAGGAGAAACAAGACACAGGAGGGAGGGGTGAGGTCCAAAGCATCAGGGTGAACAAGACACAGGAGGGAGGGTGTAGATCCAGCATCAGGTGAACAAGACACAGGGGAGGGGAGGGTGTAGGGTCCAGCATCAGGGTGAACAAGACACAGGAGGGAGGGGTGTAGGTCCAGCATCAGGGTAAACAAGACCACACAGGTGGGAGGGTGTAGGTCCAGCATCGTGGGGTGAACAAGACCACACAGGAGGGGAGGGGTGTAGGTCCAGCATCAGGGAGAACAAGACGACACAGGAGGGAGGGTGGCAGGTCCAGCAGGTGGGGAGAACAAGACCACACAGGAGGGAGGGTGGTGGGCCCAGCATCAGGAGAACACACAGGAGGGAGGGTGTAGGTCCAGCAGGAGGGAGAACAAGACCACACAGGAGGGAGGGTGTAGGTCCAGCATCAGGGAGAACAAGACCACACAGGAGGGAGGGCGTAGGTCCAGCATCAGGGTGAACAAGACCACACAGGAGGGAGGGTGTAGGTCCAGCATCAGGGAGAATATGACCACACAGGAGGGAGGGCGTAGGTCCAGCATCAGGGAGAACAAGACCACACAGGAGGGAGGGTGTAGGTCCAGCATCAGGGAGAACAAGACCACACAGGAGGGAGGGCGTAGGTCCAGCAGGAGGGAGAACAAGACCACACAGGAGGGAGGGTGTAGGTCCAGCATCAGGGTGAACAAGACCACACAGGAGGGAGGGCGTAGGTCCAGCAGGAGGATGAACAAGACCACACAGGAGGGGTTGGGGGGGGGACAGGAGGAGGGCATGTGGTCCATGGGAGAGAACAAAGACCACAGGAGGGAGGGTGGGTCCAGCATCTCAGGGAGAACAAGACCACACGGAGGGAGGCGTACCAGTGACCCACCATCACCATTGACCCCCCACCACCACCACAGCCACTGACCCACCACAGCCAGTGACCCACCATCACCACAGCCACTGACCCACCACAGATCCACCACCACAGCCACTGACCCAACACGACCACAGCCACAAATCCATCACAACCACCGCTGCAACTGCGCCACAACCACAGCACCACCGGAGCCACTGACTCCACACCACAGCCACTGCCCCAATACAGCCACTGCCATACCACAACCAATGACCCACCACCACCACCACTGCCCCACCACCATTGCTAGGCAACGGCCCCACCACTGCTCCGCCACCCCACCACAACCGCCACCCCACCACCACCACTGCTCCGTCACTGACTCACCACCACCACCACCACTGCCCCACCACTGCTCCACCACCACTGTCCCACCACAACCGCCGCCACACCACTGACCGCCACCACCAGTGCAAACGCGCAACCACCACAGCCCCACCACAGCCACTGCCCCACCCCCACCACCACTGCAACACCACCACCACTGCCCCACCACCATTGCTAGGCAACGGCCCCACCACTGCTCCGCCACCCCACCGCCCCACCACCACTGCTCCGTCACTGACTCACCACAACCGCCCCCACACCACTGCCCCACCAGAACCACTGACCGCCACCACCACCGCAAACGCGCTACCACCACAGCCCCACCACAGCCACTGCCCCACCCCCACTGCAACTGCACCACCACCACAGCCCCACCACACCACTGCACCACCACCACCATCAATGCCCCACCACATCCACTGCCCGACCGCCGCCACACCACCATCACCACTGCAATTAGCCAGCACCACTGTAACTGCGCCACCAAGACAGCCCGACCACAACCACTGACCCACCACAGCCCCACCACATCCACTGACATACCGCCCCACCACAGACACACCACAGCCCCACCACCACTGCGCCCCCACCACAGCCACTGAGCCACCACCTGGCGTCAAACTAATTTCAAATAGCGTTAAACCAACTTTAAAAGGCGTTAAATGTTTTTCAGGAGGCGTTAAACGCGACACCACAGGAGGGAGGGTGTAGGTCCAGCATCAGGGTGAACAAGACCACACAGGAGGGAGGGCGTAGGTGCAGCATCAGGGTGAACAAGACCACACAGGAGGGAGGGCGTAGGTCCAGCAGGAGGGAGAACAAGACCACACAAAAGGGAGAGAGTAGGTTCAGCATCAGGGAGAACAAGACCACACAGGAGGGAGGGCGTAGGTGCAGCATCAGGGTGAACAAGACCACACAGGAGGGAGGGCGTAGGTCCAGCAGGAGGGAGAACAAGACCACACAAAAGGGAGAGTGTAGGTTCAGCATCAGGGAGAACAAGACCACACAGGAGGGAGGGCGTAGGTCCAGCATCAGGGTGAACAAGACCACACAAAAGGGAGAATGTAGGTCCAGCAGGAGGGAGAACAAGACCACACAGGAGGGAGGGTGTAGGTCCAGCATCAGGGTGAACAAGACACGGAGGAGGTGTGGGTCCAGCATCCAGGGTGAACAAGGCAACACAGGAAGACGTGGGTCTAGCTCCAGAATTGAACAAGAACCCGAGAGGAGGTGAAGGTCCAGCATCAGGAGTGAACAAGACACAGGAGGAGGGTGTGGGTCCGAGCATCCAGAATTGAACAAGACACAGGAGGGGGGGTGTAGGTCAGCATCAGGGTGACAGACACACAGGAGGGAGGTGTAGGTCAGCATCAGGGTAACAAGACACATGAGGGTGGTGTGAGGTGGTGGGGGTGAACAGGACTGGGAGGAGGGGGGTGTGGGTCCAGCATCAGGGAGAACAAGGGACACAGGAGGGAGGGTGTAGGTCGCATCAGGTTGAACAAAGACACAGGAGGAGGGTGTGGGTCCAGCATCAGGGAGAACAAGACGACACAGGAGGGAGGGTGTAGGTCCAGCATCAGGGAGAACAAAGACACAGGAGGAGGGTGTGGGTCCAGCATCAGGGAGTGAACAAGACACAGGAGGGAGGTGTGGGTCCAGCATCAGGGTGAACAAGACCACACAGGAGGGAGGTGTGGGTCCCAGCATCAGGGTGAACAAGACACAGGAGGGAGGGTGTGGGTCCAGCAGGAGGAGAACAAGACACAGGAGGGAGGGTGGGTCAGCATCAGGGAGAACAAAGACACAGGAGGGAGGGTGTGGGTCCAGCATCAGGAGAACAAAGACACAGGAGGGAGGGTGTGGGTCAGCATCCAGGGTGGGCAGGTACAGGAGGGAGGGTGTGGGTCTAGCAGGAGGGAGGGAGCACAGAGAGGAGGTGTGGGTCATGTCAGGGAGGCAAAGACACAGGAGGGAGGGTGCAGGTCCAGCATCCAGAATTGAACAAAGACCACACAGGAGGGAGGTGTGGGTACAGAATGGGTGAGAAGCGGCGGGAGGGGAGTTGTGGGTCCAGCATCAGGGTGGACAGACACACAGGAGGGAGGTGTGGGGTCAGTATGGGGTGAGCAGGACACAGGAGGGGGGTGTGGTTCAGCATCAGGGAGGACAAGACACAGGAGGAGGGTGTGGGTCAGCATCAGGGTGAACAAGACACAGGAGGGAGGTGTGGGTCTGCGGGAGGGAGAACAAGACACAGGAGGAGGGAGTGGGTCCAGCATCAGGGGAGAACAAGGCACAGGAGGGAGGGTGTGGGTCCAGCATCAGGGTGAACAAGACCACACAGGAGGGAGGGTGTGGGTCAGCATCCGGGTGAACAAGACAGCGTGGGAGGGAGGTGTAGTTCCAGCATCGAGGTGAACAAGACCACATTGGAGGGAGGTGTAGGTCAATATCAGGGTGAACAAGACACAGGAGGGAGGTGTAGGTCCAGCATCAGGGTGAACAAGAC
>NW_024748056.1:0-18201 GCF_018991925.1 Homarus americanus
CCTCGGTGTTCCTGCACACGAGCTCCTCAGTGTTTACACAACATTCATACTTCCCAAGCTCACCTATGCCTCCTCCACCTGGTCTTCCTCCCTAAATGCCACACAACGTAAACACCTAGAAAAAGTGCAAAAGAGGCCATGCAAGATTATTCTCTCCCCTTCCTACTCCACATATCAAGAAGCGCTCAACACACTGACCGACCCTTTAGACTCTCACTGACCATCACCACGACCTCATCTGCCAATTTGGTAAGAAGCTTCTACACCGGCTCCTACTACCATCTGAGATCCCTAGTCCGAGAATTGCTCTTCGACACCACAACCGCATCCAGCCCATACGTGCACGAACTGATCGCTATAAGAACAGCCCAGTCCCAACCATTGTAAAAATTATCGATAACTTGTAATAAATCAGTGTACTCACTCCCAGTAAACACTACTCCTTGCACTGTCACTATGTTGAAATGAACTGTAGTTTGAGCTTCTCCCCAGCTAGTTATTATATGTCTTATTTGTGTCACTCATGTTACTTGTATATTATTTGTAATTCGTAACCCATTCCCCAAATATGTAACTGTATATTTTCAGTCTTCTGGCTGCCAAGCTCTTTCAATAAACCGTTAATTATTATTATTATTATTATTATTTATATGTTGGCCCATACCAACTCACTCCCCTGAACCCTCCTCCCCAGCGGACTATCAACAAGTTCTTGCCATAAGGTACTATTTCATTTGGCCAAGGAATGGAACCAGTGATGAATAGTGGTGAACAGTGCTTAACTCAGTGAAACACAACTCGGCAGTTGAGTCTTACCCAAGCTAGCTAACCACCTTCACACAGTGAGGTCCCAGGTACCCAGTTATCCTTCCCCTGAGACTCCACGATAGAGAGGCCTGGGACCACACCTCACCCACTTGAATGAGTGAGTCATGTCGACCACGTGGTGTCCCCAAGATGCTACGACAACACGTAGTGAATGTTTTGCTACAGCATCATCATGTGAATTTCCTCATAACACCATCTGTGAGGTAACTGCTACATCATCAGGCCCCTCATAACGCCATCTGTGAGGGAGTTACTACACTACGTGTCTGGTGTTCAACATCTCACCTTACATGATCTACGCGTGCAAACATTAATCTGTATGTTCACTGTGTGCTCCTTCACCTTTCTCTAATGAGGGCTTTTGTTAAACCACCAATTTATGATGTACTAAGTCATTTGTGTCCAATGTATACTTTCGAAAAGCCCTTGTTTGGGGAAGGTAGGAGAGAGTAGTCGTCATTATTGTCCAAGCCACATTATTTATTTCTATATATAAGTAATGCAGGCTGGTTTTTAAATACCTCAATCCACTAACGGTGCCGTTTGTATATTAAGAAATACCGAAGCCATACAGTACAACACCAGCGAATATGAAGTATCACTGTAACCGGCAACTGTTACTCACTCATACCTACATACATATATAGAGTCTTTACAGAATGATAGCAGACACGAGGAAGACGAACAACAAGAGGAGAAGAGTTAGAAGAAAATCAACTTCAAGCTAAGAAGAAGAATACCAAGACATTTCCTCCAAACAAGAAAACAACACACACACAATCAAGCCGACCAAACACTGAGAAACTATGGCGGAACCCAACATGCACCGGACGCTTGACCTGACTCTATCCTGCCGCATCCAGGCGAGTTGCTGCTTAAAGTCCCTCACGCAAGCGCTGTTTAGCCACTGCACCTATTCTATCCTCCTAAAATTCACTTCAATCCCCCCTGCCACTAGCATGTTATGTATGTATGTATGTATGTATGTATGAATGAATGATAACTGCAACTTTGCGTATTAAAACTCATTACTCTTACCGAAGTAATATAGTGCGTGGTTATGTTATGTCATGTTAGGATAGATTATAAACTACATTGGGTTACATTTCGTGAGGTTCGGTGATGCTACAGGAAGTTAGGTGAGGTACCTGGAGGTTAGGTGAATGTTGACTGACTGACTGACTGACAATTATTAGGAAGTGGTTCCAACACGTTCACACACAACCTATACTCATACCACAAGTCCAGAATTAGAGAGGATCATGTGATTGGATATATTTTCAACGATTTACTCAGTGTCTAACCAACTCTTTAGCGATTTAAATGTGGACCTAAAATTAGGTCCGTATATTTGTTTGTCGTGGTGGTGGTGGTGGTGTGCGCCCGTCCATCAGGTTGATTAACCACCAAAACCATAAAGGGTGCGGCCCTGCCGTTTCAGGGCATACACCACATCCATGGCGGTGTCGGTCTTCCTTTTTGCGTGCTCGGTGTAGGTGACGGCGTCACGGATGACGTTCTCCAGAAACACCTTGAGGACGCCGCGGGTCTCCTCGTAGATGAGGCCGGATATACGTTTAACACCTCCACGCCGAGCTAGACGACGAATGGCGGGCTTGGTGATACCCTGGATGTTGTCACGAAGCACCTTACGATGACGCTTGGCGCCACCCTTTCCAAGTCCCTTGCCTCCTTTGCCTCGTCCAGTCATGTTGTTGTGGTTGCTACTACAGGTGGTCCTGGTGTGGCTTCGCCGAATCGAATCGAAAAATGCTAGTGACAGGGGGGAAGGAGGTTCAGGAGAAGAATAAAGGGAGGATTGAAGTGAATTTTAGGAGGAGAGAACAGATGCAGTGGCTAAACACCGCTTGCGTGAGGGATTATAAGATGGGGGCAGCAGCAACAACCCGGCTGGACGCGGCCGGGAGGCGACAAGACAAGGCCAGGCTAGCGTCAGGTCAAGCGTCAGGTCAAGCGTCAGGTCAGGCGTCAGGTGCGTGTTGTGTTGGGCAATGGATGTTCAGTGCTTGGTCGGCTTGATTGTGTTTTGGTTTCTTGTGTGGAGGGGATGTCTTGGTCTTCTTAGCTTGATGTCGATTTTCTTCTCTCTCTCCTTCTCTTCTTGCTCTCTTGAATTGTCCATTCGTTTGTGTTTGGGTCTTCTTGTTCGTCTTCCTCGTATTTTAAGTCCTCATAGGTGTGGAAGAATTCAGAGAGGGAGAGGTTGACCACGTGGGCTTCAGCACCACTGGCCGCGTGGGCTTCAGCACCACGGGCCACGTGGTGTTCTTGGTTCTGTGTGGTGGGCTGCTTCTGTTGATTTTTCTTTTCTTGGTTTTTCTTTACTGCTGGTTTTTTCTTTTCTTGGGAGCGTACAGCAAGGAGGGCCTCTTTGTAGCTCAGTTTTTTCTCAAGACGAGCCTTGGCTACCCTGCATTCCTCCTTCCATCTGGGGCAGCTTCGCCCACGGTTTGGTGGGAGTAGGTGGCGTGCTGTGGACGCAGCGGTAGTATCGTTCATCCAAGGCCGTCCCTCCCTCTTGGAGGTGGGGCGTAGCTTGCGGATGACGCATGCGGCACTCGTGGCCAATGAGGTGGCCACTGAGGTGGAGAATGTCTGTATATAAGCCCGCCCGCCTGCCGGGCCGCCCGTATTGACTATTTCGTCGTCGAGATGGCCCGTACTAAACAGACTGCCCGCAAGTCCACTGGAGGCACGGCTCCACGGAAGCAGCTTGCCACCAAGGCAGCTCGCAAGTCCGCCCCAGCCACCGGTGGTGTCAAGAAGCCCCATCGTTACAGGCCCGGAACCGTCGCCCTTCGTGAGATCCGTCGTTACCAGAAGAGCACAGAGCTACTCATCAGGAAGCTGCCCTTCCAGCGCCTGGTGCGTGAGATCGCCCAGGATTTCAAGACTGACCTGCGCTTCCAGTCGTCTGCCGTCATGGCTCTGCAGGAAGCCTCTGAGGCTTACCTGGTGGGTCTTTTTGAGGACACCAACCTGTGTGCCATTCACGCCAAGCGCGTTACCATCATGCCCAAGGACATCCAGCTGGCCCGGCGCATCCGCGGAGAGCGTGCTTAAGTCCTCTTCCTTGGGGAAAAACAAAAAGCACAACAAAACCTACCAGACATCTATAACTCGGCCCTTCTCAGGGCCAAAGAACTGTGCTGAAGATAATTTTCATGACAATCGAAATGGTTGGTGGTCGGAGAGCGTTAATTTCGGTTACCCAAATCGCCTAACGGTAAGTTGGTAACATTCGTGGAGGTACGATTGTATAGTAGGTCATCAATTCGGGAGGTGGGTGGGTGCAACAAACAAGAGCTAGTAACAAATAAATATATAAAGAATAAGTAAGTAAAGAAATAAATAAAATAAAAGAACATACAATAAAATAAAATAAAATTTTTTTTTACATGAAATAGGCATGCTGCAAACAAGAAATGAAGCCCAAACACACTCCATGTATGTCACTTTGCAGTGGGTGTAAAAGTACTCCACGCAGAATTTATTTATTTATTTATTATGTTTCGATTTAGTCCTGTTTCTACGCCAATAGAGAATGCAGATTATTATAATTTTATTTTTTTTATTTCCCTCTCAATATATCACTGTCGGTAACTGTCTCTTTAACATGTAACTGTGGCTCCGATGGAGCCGATTAAGTTGTAGTAGTGGGATGACGTGTTTGTTGTGCACAAGTAACCTCTTACTTGGAAGAGGTGTACTTGGTGACAGCCTTGGTGCCCTCAGACACGGCATGCTTGGCCAGTTCACCGGGCAACAAGAGTCGGACAGCTGTCTGGATTTCCCGACTTGTAATGGTGGAGCGTTTGTTGTAGTGCGCCAGGCGGGAAGCCTCGGCAGCGATGCGCTCGAAGATGTCGTTCACGAAAGAGTTCATGATGGACATAGCTTTGGAGGAGACTCCTGTGTCGGGGTGCACTTGCTTCAGTACCTTGTAGATGTAGATGCTGTAGCTTTCCTTCCTCCTGCGCTTCTTCTTCTTGTCACCCTTGGCAATGGCCTTCTGGGCCTTTCCAGCCTTCTTGGCAGCCTTTCCGGAAGTTTTGGGAGGCATGGCGGCACAGTTACTCGTGGCGCTGAGCGAGAGAATTGAAAACTGGCCCGACTAACTTTTCCTTATATACCGAGCGGGCCGCTCAGGATCAGACTGGCTGCAGCTACGGCTCTCTTACATTGGTTGGGTCCGCGAGACGGCCACCTGGCCTGATCCTGAGCTTGGTATAAAAGACCAAGGTGGCGGGCGGAAATTTAACTCCTATCACGAAAAGCAGCAGCAGCAACATGTCAGGACGCGGCAAGGGAGGCAAAGGGAAGGGCAAGTCAAAGTCCCGTTCTAGCAGGGCCGGACTCCAGTTCCCCGTGGGTAGGATCCACCGTCTCTTGCGTAAAGGCAACTATGCTGAGCGTGTTGGTGCAGGTGCCCCTGTGTACCTTGCAGCCGTCATGGAGTACCTGGCAGCAGAAGTGCTCGAGCTGGCCGGTAACGCCGCCCGCGACAACAAGAAGACCCGCATTATCCCGCGTCATCTTCAGCTTGCCATTCGCAATGACGAGGAGCTGAACAAGCTCCTGTCTGGAGTCACCATTGCCCAAGGGGGTGTCCTTCCTAACATCCAAGCTGTGCTCCTCCCCAAGAAGACAGAGAAGAAATAGGAACCCAAGGTCTGTCTACATAGACTTAGAAGGGCGCAAGAAGCAGCAGCAGCAGCCAGGGAGGCGACCTTATTTTCAGTCAGGTTCATACACAAAGAAATACATCAGATTCATTGACAGTACAGTACACATTTACCAGTGTGGGCTAGCCAATTTGGGATAAAGAGCAAGAATGTAATGTCCTCAATGAAGTAATGACATAGTTCAAGATACAATAAGTGAGGTGGCCTGAAGTCTTTGATGACAGTGTCCCATTCAATAATATAGTGCTTTAAAGGTGTATCACCAAGTTTACATGCTGAGTGTTCCGGTATGGGTACAGCGTTACTAACTAGCCAGATGTGTCTGTATCCTAACCTAATTCTGGCCACGACTACATCACACAGGCAGGCAGGAGCAAGTTGTTTGGACACTCTTCCTAGCCCCCTTGGTCCCTGTTCACCTACCTACTGTAGCAGTAAGTAGGTACCTGTTGTAAATCGAAAGGTTGCCAATTCGTATTCAGGGAAAGTTGTTGGAGCTTCTAAACTTGAACTGACACAATCCGAGGAGTGGTGACCCGAGGATCACAGACACTATCTCTCCCACTACAAATCCCTTCCTAACCTCCTGCTCCTTCCTATGTCCTCTCAAAATTGAACCATGCTATCGCAAAGGTAATAATACAGGTAGAGACAACAACATATTTTCCTATTGTCTTATTATATATTAATAACAGAAACGCTGCCGCCATCCCGGAGGCTTTACATTGTCTCACTGTTCATTCCCTCCACAATTCTTCCTCTTACTTCTTCTTCTTCTTCTTCTTCTTCTTCTTCTTCTTCTTCTTCTTCTTCTTCTTCTTCTTCTTCTTCTTCTTCTTCTTCTTCTTCTTCTTCTTCTTCTTCTTCTTCTTCTTCTTCTTCTTCTTCTTCTTCTTCTTCTTCTTCTTCTTCTTCTTCTTCTTCTTCTTCTTCTTCCATCAATACTTTATTAACGGTGTATGTAAGTTTCACCATGTTTTGCACTACAGCGGTAGAGCAAAGTATATTTTGTTAGCAATAAACCAAAAGCATATTTTATGGCCTAATCATCACTACATAGAACACCACCCATAAAGCATGATACTAGTAGACCACAAAAACTGCTATAAACCCCCAAAACATATTTTATTGCCTAATCATCACTACATAGAACACCACTCATAAAGCATGATACTATTAGACCACAAACTGCTATAAACCCCAATAATATACTATACTAGTGACTCTAATTGTGTTACCCAATATTATACGAAATAATACTATAAAACATAATAATAAACACACTAATAGTGTATATTAGTTGAATGCACAATCTGATGAGAAGTCAAAAAAAAAAAAAAAAAAAATAGCAACAACCTAGAAAGAGTGTAGAGTATTTTTGTGCAAACTATTATACTAGTAGATGGTCTAAGATAACTGTATGTGAAGGAAAAGGTGTGCCCTCCACTCAAACTTTCTTTTTATGAAATCTCCTACTCCCCAGCTGAGCGGTACGCCCAATGGGAAACAAAACGTGGCACATAACACGCCGCCCGCCAGCTCTGGCTCGGTGAATAGGAATCAGTAATCGGGCGGAGTATAAACAACACCGCCGCCAATGTGCTCCTCCCATCTCTGAGGAAATCTGGCGGGCAACTTAGTATTATATTAGCATGTAATAATAATAACAATAATAATAATAATAATACTACTACTACTACTACTAATAATAATAATAATAATAATAATATTAATAATAATAATATTAATAATAATAACATGCAATTTCATTTTATAACACATACTAACAAAATAGTGTATAGCCTACTATACTTAACTATAATAGGTTAGGTTGCGTAGGAGGATCTAAAAAGTACAGTAGTATACACACACACACACACACACACACACACACATACATATAGACAACAAACTAAATTAGAAACCACACGTCAGTGAAGTTATCAAATCCTCCAGTTTCCGCCTCCACCTCCTACGCCGACTCAAGTCCCTCGGTGGTCCTGCACACGAGCTCCTCAGTGTTTACACAACATTCATACTTCCCAAGCTCACCTATGCCTCCTCCACCTGGTCTTCCTCCCTAAATAAACACCTCGAAAAAGTGCAAAAGAGGCCATGCAAGATTATTCTCTACCCTTCCTACTCCACATATCAAGAAGCGCTCAACACACTGACCCTTTAGACTCTCACTGACCATCACCACGACCTCCTCTGCAAATTTGGTAAGAAGCTTCTACACCATCCCCGACACCGGCTCCTACTACCACCTGAGATCCCTAGTCCGAGAATTGCTCTTCGACACCACAACCGCATCCAGCCCAGCCCATACGTGCACGAACTGATCGCTATAAGAACAGCCCAGTCCCAACCATTGTAAAAATTATCGATAACTTGTAATAAATCAGTGTACTCACTCCCAGTAAACACTACTCCTTGCACTGTCACTATGTTGAAATGAACTGTAGTTTGAGCTTTTCCCCAGCTAGTTATTATATGTCTTATTTGTGTCACTCATGTTACTTGTATATTATTTGTAATTCGTAACCCATTCCCCAAATATGTAACTGTATATTTTCAGTCTTCTGGCTGCCAAGCTCTTTCAATAAACCGTTAATTATTATTATTATTATTATTATTATATATGTTGGCCCATACCAACTCACTCCCCTGAACCCTCCTCCCCAGCGGACTATCAACAAGTTCTTGCCATAAGGTACTATCTCATTTGGCCAAGGAATGGAACCAGTGATGAATAGTGGTGAACAGTGCTTAACTCAGTGAAAAACAACTCGGCAGTTGAGTCTTACCCAAGCTAGCTAACCACCTTCACACAGTGAGGTCCCAGGTACCCAGTTATACTCCCCTGAGACTCCACGATAGAGAGGCCTGGGACCACACCTCACCCACTTGAATGAGTGAG
Organism: Homarus americanus; assembly: GCF_018991925.1. Taxonomy (NCBI): domain Eukaryota; kingdom Metazoa; phylum Arthropoda; class Malacostraca; order Decapoda; family Nephropidae; genus Homarus; species Homarus americanus. Next base: position 8,455 of record NW_024748056.1, read on the forward strand.
TCATGTCGACCACGTGGTGTCCCCAAGATGCTACGACAACACGTAGTGAATGTTTTGCTACAGCATCATCATGTGAATTTCCTCATAACACCATCTGTGAGGTAACTGCTACATCATCAGGCCCCTCATAACGCCATCTGTGAGGGAGTTACTACACTACGTGTCTGGTGTTCAACATCTCACCTTACATGATCTACGCGTGCAAACATTAATCTGTATGTTCACTGTGTGCTCCTTCACCTTTCTCTAATGAGGGCTTTTGTTAAACCACCAATTTATGATGTACTAAGTCATTTGTGTCCAATGTATACTTTCGAAAAGCCCTTGTTTGGGGAAGGTAGGAGAGAGTAGTCGTCATTATTGTCCAAGCCACATTATTTATTTCTATATATAAGTAATGCAGGCTGGTTTTTAAATACCTCAATCCACTAACGGTGCTGTTTGTATATTAAGAAATACCGAAGCCATACAGTACAACACCAGCGAATATGAAGTATCACTGTAACCGGCAACTGTTACTCACTCATACCTACATACATATAGAGAGTCTTTACAGAATGATAGCAGACACGAGGAAGACGAACAACAAGAGGAGAAGAGTTAGAAGAAAATCAACTTCAAGCTAAGAAGAAGAATACCAAGACATTTCCTCCAAACAAGAAAACAACACACACAATCAAGCCGACCAAACACTGAGAAACCATGGCGGAACCCAACATGCACCGGACGCTTGACCTGACTCTATCCTGCCGCATCCAGGCGAGTTGCTGCTTAAAGTCCCTCACGCAAGCGCTGTTTAGCCACTGCACCTATTCTATCCTCCTAAAATTCACTTCAATCCCCCCTGCCACTAGCATGTTATGTATGTATGTATGTATGTATGTATGTATGTATGTATGTATGTATGTATGTATGTATGTATGTATGTATGTATGTATGTATGTATGAATGAATGATAAACTGCAACTTTGTGTATTAAAACTCATTACTCTTACCGAAGTAATATAGTGCGTGGTTATGTTATGTCATGTTAGGATAGATTATAAACTACATTGGGTTACATTTCGTGAGGTTCGGTGACGCTACAGGAAGTTAGGTGAGGTACCTGGAGGTTAGGTGAATGTTGACTGACTGACTGACAATTATTAGGAAGTGGTTCCAACACGTTCACACACAACCTATACTCATACCACAAGTCCAGAATTAGAGAGGATCATGTTATTGGATATATTTTCAACGATTTACTCAGTGTCTAACCAACTCTTTAGCGATTTAAATGTGGACCTAAAATTAGGTCCGTATATTTGTTTGTCGTGGTGGTGGTGGTGGTGTGCGCCCGTCCATCAGGTTGATTAACCACCAAAACCATAAAGGGTGCGGCCCTGCCGTTTCAGGGCATACACCACATCCATGGCGGTGACGGTCTTCCTTTTTGCGTGCTCGGTGTAGGTGACGGCGTCACGGATGACGTTCTCCAGAAACACCTTGAGGACGCCGCGGGTCTCCTCGTAGATGAGGCCGGATATACGTTTAACACCTCCACGCCGAGCTAGACGACGAATGGCGGGCTTGGTGATACCCTGGATGTTGTCACGAAGCACCTTACGATGACGCTTGGCGCCACCCTTTCCAAGTCCCTTGCCTCCTTTGCCTCGTCCAGTCATGTTGTTGTGGTTGCTACTACAGGTGGTCCTGGTGTGGCTTCGCCCACGGTTTGGTGGGAGTAGGTGGCGTGCTGTGGACGCAGCGGTAGTATCGTTCATCCAAGGCCGTCCCTCCCTCTTGGAGGTGGGGCGTAGCTTGCGGATGACGCATGCGGCACTCGTGGCCAATGAGGTGGCCACTGAGGTGGAGAATGTCTGTATATAAGCCCGCCCGCCTGCCGGGCCGCCCGTATTGACTATTTCGTCGTCGAGATGGCCCGTACTAAACAGACTGCCCGCAAGTCCACTGGAGGCAAGGCTCCACGGAAGCAGCTTGCCACCAAGGCAGCTCGCAAGTCCGCCCCAGCCACCGGTGGTGTCAAGAAGCCCCATCGTTACAGGCCCGGAACCGTCGCCCTTCGTGAGATCCGTCGTTACCAGAAGAGCACAGAGCTACTCATCAGGAAGCTGCCCTTCCAGCGCCTGGTGCGTGAGATCGCCCAGGATTTCAAGACTGACCTGCGCTTCCAGTCGTCTGCCGTCATGGCTCTGCAGGAAGCCTCTGAGGCTTACCTGGTGGGTCTTTTCGAGGACACCAACCTGTGTGCCATTCACGCCAAGCGCGTTACCATCATGCCCAAGGACATCCAGCTGGCCCGGCGCATCCGCGGAGAGCGTGCTTAAGTCCTCTTCCTTGGGGAAAAACAAAAAGCACAACAAAACCTACCAGACATCTATAACTCGGCCCTTCTCAGGGCCAAAGAACTGTTCTGAAGATAATTTTCATGACAATCGAAATGGTTGGTGGTCGGAGAGCGTTAATTTCGGTTACCCAAATCGCCTAACGGTAAGTTGGTAACATTCGTGGAGGTACGATTGTATAGTAGGTCATCAATTCGGGAGGTGGGTGGGTGCAACAAACAAGAGCTAGTAACAAATAAATATATAAAGAATAAGTAAGTAAAGAAATAAATAAAATAAAAGAACATACAATAAAATAAAATAAAATTTTTTTTTACATGAAATAGGCATGCTGCAAACAAGAAATGAAGCCCAAACACACTCCATGTATGTCACTTTGCAGTGGGTGTAAAAGTACTCCACGCAGAATTTATTTATTTATTTATTATGTTTCTATTTAGTCCTGTTTCTACGCCAATAGAGAATGCAGATTATTATAATTTTATTTTTTTTATTTCCCTCTCAATATATCACTGTCGGTAACTGTCTCTTTAACATGTAACTGTGGCTCCGATGGAGCCGATTAAGTTGTAGTAGTGGGATGGCGTGTTTGTTGTGCACAAGTAACCTCTTACTTGGAAGAGGTGTACTTGGTGACAGCCTTGGTGCCCTCAGACACGGCATGCTTGGCCAGTTCACCGGGCAGCAAGAGTCGGACAGCTGTCTGGATTTCCCGACTTGTAATGGTGGAGCGTTTGTTGTAGTGCGCCAGGCGGGAAGCCTCGGCAGCGATGCGCTCGAAGATGTCGTTCACGAAAGAGTTCATGATGGACATAGCTTTGGAGGAGACTCCTGTGTCGGGGTGCACTTGCTTCAGTACCTTGTAGATGTAGATGCTGTAGCTTTCCTTCCTCCTGCGCTTCTTCTTCTTGTCACCCTTGGCAATGGCCTTCTGGGCCTTTCCAGCCTTCTTGGCAGCCTTTCCGGAAGTTTTGGGAGGCATGGCGGCACAGTTACTCGTGGCGCGGAGCGAGAGAATTGAAAACTGGCCCGACTAACTTTTCCTTATATACCGAGCGGGCCGCTCAGGATCAGACTGGCTGCAGCTACGGCTCTCTTACATTGGTTGGGTCCGCGAGACGGCCACCTGGCCTGATCCTGAGCTTGGTATAAAAGACCAAGGTGGCGGGCGGAAATTTAACTCCTATCACGAAAAGCAGCAGCAGCAACATGTCAGGACGCGGCAAGGGAGGCAAAGTGAAGGGCAAGTCAAAGTCCCGTTCTAGCAGGGCCGGACTCCAGTTCCCCGTGGGTAGGATCCACCGTCTCTTGCGTAAAGGCAACTATGCTGAGCGTGTTGGTGCAGGTGCCCCTGTGTACCTTGCAGCCGTCATGGAGTACCTGGCAGCAGAAGTGCTCGAGCTGGCCGGTAACGCCGCCCGCGACAACAAGAAGACCCGCATTATCCCACGTCATCTTCAGCTTGCCATTCGCAATGACGAGGAGCTGAACAAGCTCCTGTCTGGAGTCACCATTGCCCAAGGGGGTGTCCTTCCTAACATCCAAGCTGTGCTCCTCCCCAAGAAGACAGAGAAGAAATAAGAACCCAAGGTTCGTTCACACAAGACAACCTAACCAAACAGGCTCCTTTCGGAGCCACAGGATATCACTTAAAGAGAGAAATATACGACATCAACGTTTTGCAGGATAACACTCTATTTTACGTGTAATTAGCATAGTATTGTGGAAATAGAGTGAAATTGATTTTGAATGGTGTAGATGTGAAGGGCGGTTGTGGGGGCCTGGGGTGGGGGACTTAAACGGGACTTAGAAGGGCGCAAGAAGCAGCAGCAGCAGCAGCAGCAGCCAGGGAGGCGACCTTATTTTCAGTCAGGTTCATACACAAAGAAATACATCAGATTCATTGACAGTACAGTACACATTTACCAGTGTGGGCTAGCCAATTTGGGATAAAGAGCAAGAATGTAATGTCCTCAATGAAGTAATGACATAGTTCAAGATACAATAAGTGAGGTGGCCTGAAGTCTTTGACAGTGTCCCATTCAATAATATAGTAGTGCTTTAAAGGTGTATCACCAAGTTTACATGCTGAGTGTTCCGGTATGGGTACAGCGTTACTAACTAGCCAGATGTGTCTGTATCCTAACCTAATTCTGGCCACGACTACATCACACAGGCAGGCAGGAGCAAGTTGTTTGGACACTCTTCCTAGCCCCCTTGGTCCCTGTTCACCTACCTACTGTAGCAGTAAGTAGGTACCTGTTGTAAATCGAAAGGTTGCCAATTCGTATTCAGGGAAAGTTGTTGGAGCTTCTAAACTTGAACTGACACAATCCGAGGAGTGGTGACCCGAGGATCACAGACACTATCTCTCCCACTACAAATCCCTTCCTAACCTCCTGCTCCTTCCTATGTCCTCCCAAAATTGAACCATGCTATCGCAAAGGTAATAATACAGGTAGAGACAACAACATATTTTCCTATTGTCTTATTATATATTAATAACAGAAACGCTGCCGCCATCCCGGAGGCTTTACATTGTCTCACTGTTCATTCCCTCCACAATTCTTCCTCTTACTTCTTCTTCTTCTTCTTCTTCTTCTTCTTCTTCTTCTTCTTCTTCTTCTTCTTCTTCTTCTTCTTCTTCTTCTTCTTCTTCTTCTTCTTCTTCTTCTTCTTCTTCTTCTTCTTCTTCTTCTTCTTCTTCCATCAATACTTTATTAACGGTGTATGTAAGTTTCACCATGTTTTGCACTACAGCGGTAGAGCAAAGTATATTTTGTTAGCAATAAACCAAAAGCATATTTTATGGCCTAATCATCACTACATAGAACACCACCCATAAAGCATGATACTAGTAGACCACAAAAACTGCTATAAACCCCCAAAACATATTTTATTGCCTAATCATCACTACATAGAACACCACTCATAAAGCATGATACTATTAGACCACAAACTGCTATAAACCCCAATAATATACTATACTAGTGACTCTAATTGTGTTACCCAATATTATACGAAATAATACTATAAAACATAATAATAAACACACTAATAGTGTATATTAGTTGAATGCACAATCTGATGAGAAGTCAAAAAAAAAAAAAAAAAAAATAGCAACAACCTAGAAAGAGTGTAGAGTATTTTTGTGCAAACTATTATACTAGTAGATGGTCTAAGATAACTGTATGTGAAGGAAAAGGTGTGCTCTCCACTCAAACTTTCTTTTTATGAAATCTCCTACTCCCCAGCTGAGCGGTACGCCCAATGGGAAACAAAACGTGGCACATAACACGCCGCCCGCCAGCTCTGGCTCGGTGAATAGGAATCAGTAATCGGGCGGAGTATAAACAACACCGCCGCCAATGTGCTCCTCCCATCTCTGAGGAAATCTGGCGGGCAACTTAGTATTATATTAGCATGTAATAATAATAACAATAATAATAATAATAATAATAATACTACTACTACTACTACTACTAATAATAATAATAATAATAATATTAATAATAATAATATTAATAATAATAACATGCAATTTCATTTTATAACACATACTAACAAAATAGTGTATAGCCTACTATACTTAACTATAATAGGTTAGGTTGCGTAGGAGGATCTAAAAAGTACAGTAGTATACACACACACACACACACACACACACACACACACACACACATACATATAGACAACAAACTAAATTAGAAACCACACGTCAGTGAAGTTATCAAATCCTCCAGTTTCCGTCTCCACCTCCTACGCCGACTCAAGTCCCTCGGTGGTCCTGCACACGAGCTCCTCAGTGTTTACACAACATTCATACTTCCCAAGCTCACCTATGCCTCCTCCACCTGGTCTTCCTCCCTAAATGCCACACAACGTAAACACCTCGAAAAAGTGCAAAAGAGGCCATGCAAGATTATTCTCTACCCTTCCTACTCCACATATCAAGAAGCGCTCAACACACTGACCCTTTAGACTCTCACTGACCATCACCACGACCTCATCTGCAAATTTGGTAAGAAGCTTCTACACCATCCCCGACACCGGCTCCTACTACCACCTGAGATCCCTAGTCCGAGAATTGCTCTTCGACACCACAACCGCATCCAGCTCATACGTGCACGAACTGATCTCTATAAGAACAGCCCAGTCCCAACCATTGTAAAAATTATCGATAACTTGTAATAAATCAGTGTACTCACTCCCAGTAAACACTACTCCTTGCACTGTCACTATGTTGAAATGAACTGTAGTTTGAGCTTTTCCCCAGCTAGTTATTATATGTCTTATTTGTGTCACTCATGTTACTTGTATATTATTTGTAATTCGTAACCCATTCCCCAAATATGTAACTGTATATTTTCAGTCTTCTGGCTGCCAAGCTCTTTCAATAAACCGTTAATTATTATTATTATTATTATTATTTATATGTTGGCCCATACCAACTCACTCCCCTGAACCCTCCTCCCCAGCGGACTATCAACAAGTTCTTGCCATAAGGTACTATCTCATTTGGCCAAGGAATGGAACCAGTGATGAATAGTGGTGAACAGTGCTTAACTCAGTGAAAAACAACTCGGCAGTTGAGTCTTACCCAAGCTAGCTAACCACCTTCACACAGTGAGGTCCCAGGTACCCAGTTATACTTCCCCTGAGACTCCACGATAGAGAGGCCTGGGACCACACCTCACCCACTTGAATGAGTGAGTCATGTCGACCACGTGGTGTCCCCAAGATGCTACGACAACACGTAGTGAATGTTTTGCTACAGCATCATCATGTGAATTTCCTCATAACACCATCTGTGAGGTAACTGCTACATCATCAGGCCCCTCATAACGCCATCTGTGAGGGAGTTACTACACTACGTGTCTGGTGTTCAACATCTCACCTTACATGATCTACGCGTGCAAACATTAATCTGTATGTTCACTGTGTGCTCCTTCACCTTTCTCTAATGAGGGCTTTTGTTAAACCACCAATTTATGATGTACTAAGTCATTTGTGTCCAATGTATACTTTCGAAAAGCCCTTGTTTGGGGAAGGTAGGAGAGAGTAGTCGTCATTATTGTCCAAGCCACATTATTTATTTCTATATATAAGTAATGCAGGCTGGTTTTTAAATACCTCAATCCACTAACGGTGCTGTTTGTATATTAAGAAATACCGAAGCCATACAGTACAACACCAGCGAATATGAAGTATCACTGTAACCGGCAACTGTTACTCACTCATACCTACATACATATAGAGAGTCTTTACAGAATGACCTCAAGCTAAGAAGAATACCAAGACATTTCCTCCAAACAAGAAAACAACACACACAATCAAGCCGACCAAACACTGAGAAACCATGGCGGAACCCAACATGCACCGGACGCTTGACCTGACTCTATCCTGCGGCATCCAGGCGAGTTGCTGCTTAAAGTCCCTCACGCAAGCGCTGTTTAGCCACTGCACCTATTCTATCCTCCTAAAATTCACTTCAATCCCCCCCTGCCACTAGCATGTTATGTATGTATGTATGTATGTATGTATGTATGTATGTATGAATGAATGATAACTGCAACTTTGTGTATTAAAACTCATTACTCTTACCGAAGTAATATAGTGCGTGGTTATGTTATGTCATGTTAGGATAGATTATAAACTACATTGGGTTACATTTCGTGAGGTTCGGTGACGCTACAGGAAGTTAGGTGAGGTACCTGGAGGTTAGGTGAATGTTGACTGACTGACTGACAATTATTAGGAAGTGGTTCCAACACGTTCACACACAACCTATACTCATACCACAAGTCCAGAATTAGAGAGGATCATGTGATTGGATATATTTTCAACGATTTACTCAGTGTCTAACCAACTCTTTAGCGATTTAAATGTGGACCTAAAATTAGGTCCGTATATTTGTTTGTCGTGGTGGTGGTGGTGGTGTGCGCCCGTCCATCAGGTTGATTAACCACCAAAACCATAAAGGGTGCGGCCCTGCCGTTTCAGGGCATACACCACATCCATGGCGGTGACGGTCTTCCTTTTTGCGTGCTCGGTGTAGGTGACGGCGTCACGGATGACGTTCTCCAGAAACACCTTGAGGACGCCGCGGGTCTCCTCGTAGATGAGGCCGGATATACGTTTAACACCTCCACGCCGAGCTAGACGACGAATGGCGGGCTTGGTGATAGCCTGGATGTTGTCACGAAGCACCTTACGATGACGCTTGGCGCCACCCTTTCCAAGTCCCTTGCCTCCTTTGCCTCGTCCAGTCATGTTGTTGTGGTTGCTACTACAGGTGGTCCTGGTGTGGCTTCGCCCACGGTTTGGTGGGAGTAGGTGGCGTGCTGTGGACGCAGCGGTAGTATCGTTCATCCAAGGCCGTCCCTCCCTCTTGGAGGTGGGGCGTAGCTTGCGGATGACGCATGCGGAACTCGTGGCCAATGAGGTGGCCACTGAGGTGGAGAATGTCTGTATATAAGCCCGCCCGCCTGCCGGGCCGCCCGTATTGACTATTTCGTCGTCGAGATGGCCCGTACTAAACAGACTGCCCGCAAGTCCACTGGAGGCAAGGCTCCACGGAAGCAGCTTGCCACCAAGGCAGCTCGCAAGTCCGCCCCAGCCACCGGTGGTGTCAAGAAGCCCCATCGTTACAGGCCCGGAACCGTCGCCCTTCGTGAGATCCGTCGTTACCAGAAGAGCACACAGCTACTCATCAGGAAGCTGCCCTTCCAGCGCCTGGTGCGTGAGATCGCCCAGGATTTCAAGACTGACCTGCGCTTCCAGTCGTCTGCCGTCATGGCTCTGCAGGAAGCCTCTGAGGCTTACCTGGTGGGTCTTTTCGAGGACACCAACCTGTGTGCCATTCACGCCAAGCGCGTTACCATCATGCCCAAGGACATCCAGCTGGCCCGGCGCATCCGCGGAGAGCGTGCTTAAGTCCTCTTCCTTGGGTAAAAACAAAAAGCACAACAAAACCTACCAGACATCTATAACTCGGCCCTTCTCAGGGCCAAAGAACTGTTCTGAAGATAATTTTCATGACAATCGAAATGGTTGGTGGTCGGAGAGCGTTAATTTCGGTTACCCAAATCGCCTAACGGTAAGTTGGTAACATTCGTGGAGGTACGATTGTATAGTAGGTCATCAATTCGGGAGGTGGGTGGGTGCAACAAACAAGAGCTAGTAACAAATAAATATATAAAGAATAAGTAAGTAAAGAAATAAATAAAATAAAAGAACATACAATAAAATAAAATAAAATTTTTTTTTACATGAAATAGGCATGCTGCAAACAAGAAATGAAGCCCAAACACACTCCATGTATGTCACTTTGCAGTGGGTGTAAAAGTAATCCACGCAGAATTTATTTATTTATTTATTATGTTTCGATTTAGTCCTGTTT
>NW_024748057.1:0-52849 GCF_018991925.1 Homarus americanus
ATATTTATACTTCGTTCAGTTCGTATTATGGAGTCTCCACAACCAAGCGTCGGTAATAGGCTACTTACCTCGATAGTCTCCACAACCAGGCGTCGTAAGGGACTTACCTCAGTCGTCTCCAAAACCAAATGTCGGTAAGAAGTACCTCACTAGTCTCCACAACCAATCGTCGGTAAGGGACTTACCTCACTAGTCTCCACAACCGCGTCGGTAAAGGAGACTTACCTCAGTAGTTTAGACAACCAGGCGTCGGTAAGGGACTTAACTCAATATTCTTCACAACCAGGCGTCGGTAAAGGGTACTTACCTCACTAGTCTCACAATCAGCGTCAGTAAAGTGGACTTACCTCAGTAGTCTAGAAAACAAAGCGTCGGAAAAGAGGACTTACCTCAGTAGTCTCCACTACCTGGCGTCGGTAAGTGGACTTACCTCAGGAGTCTCCACAACCAGGCGTCGGTAAGGGACTTACCTCAATAGTCTAAACATCAAGTGTCGGTAGGGGACTTAACTCAGTAGTCTCACAACCAGGCGTCGGTAAGGCGACAACTCAGGAGTCTCCACAATCAAGCGTCGGTAAACGAGACTTACCTCAGGAGACTCCACACCAAGCGTCGCTACAGGGACCCTCACTAGTCTCCACAACCAAGCGACGGTAAGGGACTTACCTCACTATTCTCAAAAACCACGAGGTCAGTAAAGGGTTTACCTCATTAGTCCACAACCAAGCGTCGGTAAACGGGACTCACCTGAGTAGTGTCCACAACCAGGCGTCGGAAAAGGGACTTTCCTCACTAGTCTCCACTACCAAGCGTCAGTAAAGGGACTTACCTCAGGAGTCTCCACAACCAGGCGTCGGTAAAGGGACTTTCTAAGTAGTTTAGACAACCAGGCGTCGAAACGGGACTTACCTCAATAGTCTTCACAACCAGGCGTCGGTGAAGGGAACATACCTCAGTAGTCTCCACAACAAGTCGTCGGTAAAGGGTACTTACCTCACTAGTCTCCACAACCAAGCGTCAGTAAAGTGGACTTACCTCAATCTAGACAACCAAGCGTCGGAAGAGGACTTACCTCAGTAGTTTCACTACCTGGCGTCGGTAAAGTGGACTTACTCAGGAGTCTCCACAACCAGGCGTCGGTAAGGCGACTTACCTCAGAGTCTCCTCAAAAAAGCGTCGGTAAGGAGACTTCTCAGTAGTCTCCACAACCGGTTTCGGTAAAGGGACTTACCTCTTGAGTCTAAACAACAAAGCGTCGGGAAAGGGGACCACATCACAGGTCTCCACAAACAAGCGTGGGTAAAGGGGACTTACCTCCTCGCCTCCACAACCAAGCGTCGGTAAGGCTACTTAGCTCAGGAGTCTCACAATCAAGCGTCGGTAAATGAGACTTACCTCAGGAGACTCAACCAAGCGTCGCTACAGGGGACTTACCTCACTAGTCTCCAACCAAGCGTCGGTAAAGGGGACTTACCTCACTATTCTCAAAACCACGCGTCAGTAAAGGGGACTTACCTCATTAGTCTAGACAACCAAGCGTCGGTAAAGGGACTCACCTGAGTAGTGTCTACAACCAGGCGTCGGTAAGGGACTTACCTCAGGAGTCTCTACAACCAGGCGTCGGAAGGGGACTTTCCTCACTAGTCTCCACTACCAAGCGTCAGTAAAGAGGACTTACCTCAAGTCTCACAACCAGGCGTCGGTAAAGGGACTTTCCTCAGTAGTCTCCACAACCAAGCATCGGTAAAGGGACTTAGCTCAAGAGTCTCCACAACCAGGCGTCGGTAAAGGGACTTACCTCAATAGTCTAGACATCCAAGGTGCAGGTAAGGGGACTTACCTCAGTAGTCTCCATAACCAGGCGTCGGTAAGGCGACTTACTCAGGAGTCTCCTCAACCAAGCGTCGGTAAAGGGAGCTTACCTCAGTAGTCTCCATAACCAGGCGTCGGTAAAGGCGACTTACCCAGAGTCTCCTCAACAAGCCTCGGTAAGGGACTCACCTCAGTAGTCTCACAACCAGGCGTCGGTAAAGGGACTTACCTCAGGAGTCTCTCACAACCAGGCGTCGGTAAAGGGTTTCCTCACTAGTCTGCACAACCAAGCGTCAGAAAAAGGACTTATCTTAGTAGTCTCCACACCCAAGCGTCGGTAAAGGGGACGTACCTCACTAGCCTCCACAATCTAGCGGCGGCAAGGAGACTTACCTCCTAGTCTCCACAACCAGGCGTCGGTAAGGCGACTTACCTCAGGAGTCTCCACAACCAGGCGTCGGTAAGGTGACTTCCTCAGTAGTTTAGACATCCAAGCGTCGGTAAGAGACTTACCTCACTCGTCTCCCACAACCAGGCGTCGGTAAAGGAGACTTACCTCACTAGTCTTCAAACTCAAGTGTCGGAAAGGGGACTTTCCTCACTGGTCTCCACAACCAAGCGTCGGTAAAGGAGACTTTCTCACTAGTCTCCAAACCAAGCGTCGGAAAAGGGACTTACCTCACTAGTCTCCACAACCAGGCGTCGGTAAAGGAGACTTATCAGTAGTTTAGACAACCAGGCGTCGGTAAGGGACTTACCTCAATAGTCTTCACAACCAGGCGTCGGTAAAGGGACTTACCTCAGTAGTCTCGACAACCAGGCGTCGGTGAAAGGGACATACTTCAGTAGTCTCCACAACCAGTCGTCGGTAAAGTGCTTACCTCACTAGTCTCCGCAACTAAGCGTCGGTAAAGGGACTTACCTCAAGAGTCTCCACAACCAAGCGTCAGTAAAGTGGACTTACCTCAGTAGTCTCCACTACCTGGCGTCGGTAAAGGGACTTACCTCAGAGTCTCAAAACCAGGCGTCGGTAAGGGACTTACCTCAGTAGTCTAGACAACCAAGCGTCGGTAAAGGGGACTCACCTCAGTAGTCTCCACCCAGGCGTCGGTAAATGGGACTTACCTCAGGTCTCTACAACCAGGCGTCGGTAAAGGGACTTTCCTCACTAGTCTCCACAAAGCGTCGGAAAAAGGGACTTATCTTTGTAGTCTCCACACAAGCGTCGGTAAAGGGGACTTACCTCACTAGCCTCCACAACCAGCGTCGGCAAAGGAGACTTACCTCACTAGTCTCCACAACCAGGCGTCGGTAAAGGCGACTACCTCGGAGTCTCCACAACCAGGCGTCGGTAAAGGTGACTTTCCTCAGTAGTTTAGACATCCAAGCGTCGGTAAGAGACTTACCTCCTCGTCTCCACCCAGGCGTCGGTAAAGGAGACTACCTCACTAGTCTTCAACCCAAGTGTCGGAAGGACTTACCTCAGGAGTCTCCAAAACCAGGCGTCGGTAAAGGGGACTTACCTCAGTAGTCTCCACAACCAAGCGTCGGCAAAGTGGACTTACCTCACTATTCTCCACAACCACGCGTCAGTAAATGGGACTTACCTCAGTAGTCTAGACAACCAAGCGTCGGTAAAGGGGTCTCACCTGAGTAGTCTCCACAACCAGGCGTCGGTAAAGGGGACTTACCTCAGGAGTCTCTACACCCAGGCGTCGGTAAAGGGGAGTTTCCTGACTAGTCTGCACAACCAAGCGTCGGAAAAAGGGACTTATCTTAGTAGTCTCCACACCCAAGCGTCGGTAAAGGGGACGTACCTCACTAGCCTCCACAACCTAGCGTCGGCAAAGGAGACTTACCTCACTAGTCTCCACAACCAGGCGTCGGTAAAGGCGACTTAACTCAGGAGTCTCCACAACCAGGCGTCGGTAAAGGTGACTTTCCTCAGTAGTTTAGACATCCAAGCGTCGGTAAAGGAGACTTACCTCACTCGTCTCCACAACCAGGCGTCGGTAAAGGAGACTCACCTCACTAGTCTTCAAACTCAAGTGTCGGAAAAGGGGACTTTCCTCACTGGTCTCCACAACCAAGCGTCGGTAAAGGAGACTTTCCTCACTAGTCTCCAAAACCAAGCGTCGGAAAAGGGGACTTACCTCACTAGTCTCCACAACCAGGCGTCGGTAAAGGGGACTTACCTCAATAGTCTTCACAACCAGGCGTCGCTAAAGGGGACTTACCTCAGTAGTCTAGACAACCAGGCGTCGGTGAAAGAGACATACTTCAGTAGTCTCCACAACCAGCCGTCGGTAAAGGGTACTTACCTCACTAGTCTCCGCAACTAAGCGTCGGTAAAGGGGACTTACCTCAGCAGTCTCCACAACCAAGCGTCAGTTAAGTGGACTTACCTCAGTAGTCTCCACTACCTGGCGTTGGTAAAGGGGACTTACCTCAGTGGTCTCCACAACCAAGCGTCGGTAAAGGGGACTTAGCTCAGGCGTCTCCACAACCAGGCGTCAGTAAAGGGGACTTACCTCAATAATCTAGACATCCAAGCGTCGGTAAAGGAGACTTTCCACAAGTCTCCACAACCAAGCTTCGGTATAGGAGACTTACCTCACTAGTCTCCACTACCAAGCGTCAGTAAAGGGGACTTACCTCAGTAGTCTCCACAACCAGGCGTCGATAAAGGCGACTTACCTCAGGAATCTCCACAACCAACCGTCGGTAAAGGAGACTTACCTCAGTAGTCCCCACAACCAGGCTTCGGTAAAGGGGACTTACCTCTGGAGTCGAAACACCCAAGCGTCGGGAAAGGAGATTTACATCAGAGGTCTCCGCAACCAAGCGTGGGTAAAGGGGACTTACCTCACTTGCCTCCACAACCAAGAGGTCGGTAAAGGTGACTTACCTCAGGAGTCTCCACAACCATGCGTGGGTAAACGAAACTTACCTCAGGAGTCTCCACAACCAAGAGTCGGTACAGGGGACTTACCTCACTAGTCTCCACAACCAAGCGTCGGTAAAGGGGACTCACCTCAGTAGTCTCCACAACGAGGCGTCGGTAAAGGGGACTTGCCTCAATAGTCTTCACAACCAGGCGTCGGTAAAGGGGACTTACCTCAGTAGTCTAGACAACCAGGCGTCGGTGAAAGGGACATACCTCAGTAGTCTCCACAACCAGTCGTCGGTAAAGGGTACTTACCTCACTAGTCTCCACAACCAAGCGTTGGTAAAGGGGACTTACCTCAGGAGTCTTTACAACCAAGCGTCAGTAAAGTGGACTTACCTCAGTAGTCTAGACAACCAAGCGTCGGGAAAGGGGACTTACCTCAGTAGTCTCCACTACCTGGCGTCGGTAAAGGGGACTTACCTCAGGAGTCTCCAAAACCAGGCGTCGGTAAAGGGGACTTACCTCAGTAGTTTCCACAACGAAGCGTCGGTAAAGGGGACTTAGCTCAGGAGTCTCCACAACCAAGCATCGGTAAATAGGACTTACCTCACTAGTCTCCACTACCAAGCGTCAGTAAAGGGGACTTACCTCGGGAGTCTCCACAACCAGGCGTCGGTAAAGGGGACTTACCTCAATAGTCTAGACATCCAAGCGCCGGTAAAGGGGACTTACCTCAGAAGTCTCCACAACCAGGCGTCGGTAAAGGCGACTTACCTCAGGAGTCTCCTCAACCAAGCATCGGTAAAGGAGACTTACCTCAGTAGTCTCCACAACCAGGCTTCGGTAAAGGGGACTTACCTCTGGAGTCTAAACACCCAAGCGTCGGGAAAGGAGATTTACATCAGAGGTCTCCACAACCAAGCGTGGGTAAAGGGGACTTGCCTCGCTTGCCTCCACAACCAAGCGTCGGTAAAGGCGACTTACCTCAGGAGTCTCCACAACCAAGCGTCGGTAAACGAGACTTACCTCAGGAGTCTCCACAACCAAGCGTCGGTACAGGGGACTTACCTCACTAGTCTCCACAACCAAGCGTCGGTAAAGGGGACTCACCTCAGTAGTCTCCACAACCAGGCGTCGGTAAAGGGGACTTACCTCACTAGCCTCCACAACCAGGCGTCGGTAAAGGAGACTGATCTCAGGAGTCTCCACAACCAGGCGTCGGTTAAGGTGACTTTCCTCAGTAGTTTAGACATCCAAGCATCGGTAATGGAGACTTACCTCACTCTTCTCCACAACCAGGCGTCGGTAAAGGAGACTTACCTCACTAGTCTTCAAACCCAAGTGTCGGAAAAGGGGACTTTCCTCACTGGTCTCCACAACCAAGCGTCGGTAAAGGAAACTTACCTCACTAGTCTCCACAACCAAGCGTCGGTAAAGGGGACTTACCTCAGGAGTCTCCACAACCAAGCGTCGGTAAAGGGGACTTACCTCAGGAGTCTCTACAATCAAGCGTCGATAAAGGGGACTTCCCTCGATAGTCTTTACAACCAGGCGTCGGTAAAGGGGACTTACCTCAGTAGTCTCCAAAACCAAGCGTCGGTAAAGGGGACTTACCTCACTAGTCTCCACAACCAATCGTCGGTAAAGGGGACTTACCTCACTAGTCTCCACAACCAGGCGTCGGTAAAGAAGACTTACCTTAGTAGTTTAGACAACCAGGCGTCGGTAAAGGGGACTTACCTCAATAGTCTTCACAACCAGGCGTCGGTAAAGGGGACTTACCTCAGTAGTCTAGACAACCAGGCGTCGGTGAAGGGGACATACCTCAGTGGTCTCCACAACCAGTCGTCGGTAAAGGGTACTTACCTCACTAGTTTCCACAACCAAGCGTCAGTAAAGTGGACTTACCTCAGTAGTCTAGACAACCAAGCGTCGGGAAAGGGGACTTACCTCAGTAGTCTCCACAACCAGGTGTTGGTAAAGGGTACTTACGTCACTAGTCTCCACAACCAAGCGTCAGTAAAGTGGACTTACCTCAGTAGTCTAGACAACCAAGCGTCGGGAAAGGGGACTTACCTCAGTTGTCTCCACAACCAGGCGTCGGTAAAGGTGACTTACCTCAGTAGTTTAGACATCCAAGCGTCGGTAAAGGAGACTTACCTCATTAGTCTCCACAACCAGTCGTCGGTAAAGGGTACTTACCTCAATAGTCTCCACAACCAAGCGTCAGTAAAGTGGACTTACCTCAGTAGTCTAGACAACCAAGCGTCGGGAAAGGGGACTTACGTCAGTACTCTCCACAACCAAGCGTCAGTAAATTGGACTTACCTCAATAGTCTAGACAACCAAGCGTCGGGAAAGGGGACTTACCTCAGTAGTCTCCACAACCAGGTGACGGTAAAGGGGACTTACCTCAGTAGTCTCCACAGACAGGCGTCGGTAAAGGGGACTTACCTCAGGGATCTCCACATCCAAGCGTCGGTAAAGGGGACTTACCTCACTAGTCTCCACATCCAGGCGTCGTTATAGAGTCTTACCTTAGTAGCCTCCACAACCATGCGTCGGTAAAGGGGACTTACCTCAGGAGTCTCCACAACCAGGTGTTGGTAAAGGGGACTTACCTCAGTAGTCTAGACAACCAAGCTTCGGTATAGGGAACTTACCTTAGTAGTCTCCTCAACCAGGCGTCGATTAAGGAGACTTATCTCAGTAGTCTAGACAACCAAGCGTCGGTAAAGGCGACTTACCTAAGTAGTCTCCACAACCAGGTGTCGGTAAAGGAGACTTACCTCAGTAGCCTCCACTACCAGGCGTCGGTAAAGGGGACTTACTTCAGGAGTCTCCACAACCAGGCGTCGGTAAAGAGGACTTACTTCAGTAGTCTCCACAACCAAGCGTCGGAAAAGGGGACTTACCTCAGTAGTCTCCACAACCAGGCGTCGGTAAAGGGGACTTACCTAAGTAGTCTTCACAACCAGGCGTCGGTAAAGGAGACTTACCTCAGTAGCCTCCACTACCATGCGTCGGTAAAGGGGACTTACTTCAGGAGTCTCCACAACCAAGCGTCGGTAAAAGGGACTTACCTAAGTAGTCTTCACAACCAGGCGTCGGTAAAGGGGACTTACCTCACTAGTCTCCACAACCAATCGTCGGTAAAGGGGACTTACCTCACTAGTCTCCACAACCCTGCGTCGGTAAAGGAGACTTACCTCAGTAGTTTAGACAACCAGGCGTCGGTAAAGGGGACTTACCTCAATAGTCTTCACAACCAGGCGTCGGTAAAGGGGACTTACCTCAGTAGTCTAGACAACCAGGCGTCGGTGAAGGGGACATACCTCAGTAGTCTCCACAACCAGTCGTCGGTAAAGGGTACTTACCTCACTAGTCTCCACAACCAAGCGTCAGTAAAGTGGACTTACCTCAGTAGTCTAGACAACCAAGCGTCGGTAAAGGTGACTTACCTCAGGAGTATCAACAAACAGGCGTCGGTAAAGGGGACTTACCCTAGTAGACTCCACAACCAGGCGTCGGTAAAGGAACTTACCTCAGGATTCTCCACAACCAAGCGTCGGTAAAGGGACTTACCTCAGTAGTCTCCACATCCAGGCGTCGGTAAAGGGGACTTACCTCACTAGTGTCCACAACCTAGCGTCGGCAAAGGGTACTTACCTCAGTAGTCTAGACAAAAAAGCGTCGGTAAAGGGGACTTACCTCAGTAGTCTAGACAACCAAGCGTCGGTAAAGGGGACTTACCTTAGTAGTCTCCACAACCAGGCGTCGGTAAAGGAGATTTACCTAAGTAGTCTAGACAACCAAGTGTCGGTAAAGGGGACTTACCTCAGTTGTCTTCACAACCAAGCGTCGGGAAAGGGGACTTACCTCAATAATCTCCACAACCAGGCGTCGGTAAAGGGGACTTACCTCATGAGTCTCCACAAGCAGGCGTCGGCAAAGGGGATTGCATCAGAGAACTGGTTATAATAAAAAAAAATTGTCCCATGCTTCATCTAGGTGTGTCATTTCCGGCGAAACTTCTTCATAGTTGAACCAGCGGTAAGTAAGAAAGCAAAATAATAGTTAGTTGAGCAAGAACGACTGACATTCGTTTGTGATGTACTATACGACCCTAGTAACATGAACATTGTAGTTTAGCTTAGTTCAATTGTACACTGTGGGCCTAGAGCCGTTTGACATTTTGTTCTTCTTAAATCCTCCACTCTCTTTACGTTGTAGAATAAGCGGAAATGTGAGCCAAAGCTTCAAGCCAAGGATATATGATTGTATCTTTGAGAAAATAAAGACAGGTAGAACAGTACCCCTGAGTCTGATTGAAGAAACATATAAAATAGATTGATAAACTAAATACTAATGTTTAAAAACAGTATACAGTAGTTTCTACCTATGAACACATCTCTATTAAGTTATCCACATCCCAAGTGACTACGAACTATCCTCAGGAACCCAACAGTTTTATTTTCTTATAACACTGATATGTTGACCCTTGTCTCGTACAGTAACACGATGATGTCAATGCATGTCTTATTTTACCAGGATGTCATTACATGTCTCATAACACGATGTCCATCCTTGTCTCATAAAACTAATAAGAGGATGTCTACACTAATATCACACACACAAGAATATTGACCTTTCTTTCTTTCGTTGATAGTAATAAAGGCCTGGAGGCGTAAATGATACTCTTAAATTGTTTCCTTGATATATACGGCGTCAAACACATGTTTCCTATCCGTAACACTGCCTGACTGTCAGAAGTAAATGGTGTTTCCTTTTTTCGGCAGAATTTTGTTATTTCTGAGTTGATGGGTTTAACCAGTAGAGTAATATTAAATTATAACTTAAGACAAATTAATATACACTGCAACATTTAAGAATTGTTATTGTGTTCTTTTTAGGGTACAGGAGCTTTTTTAACCTTGAAGTCTGGTCCCATTCCTGATCACTGGAACAATTACTGACTTTTCGTCTACTTCCTCTATTGGCGAGTGATACAGTAGATCTGGCTATAGCTCGGTTTCCCTTGCTGTGACAGAGATAATTTCAACGGGCAGGGTGGAGTTACAGATTAATTTAAGGTAAATGTTTTGGGGTACTTGGGTAATTAAGCAGCGTATTATTTTTCTGTGTAATAAATGGCTTATGTTTTTGTTTTTGTTTTCTGTGTTGGAGGCATAGTTGGTCGAGACAGCGAGAGGTTCAGGGAGTTCCACAGGGAAAACACCTCGCCACAGCCACCGGGATTGCCTGCTAGTCCATGAGATTCTCTCAGTTTGTTTGATAGGGAAAATTCACATTCACAAGAAAGACACAACAATTGTTTATTGTTTTACATATATCTTGACATCTAACGGGATGAGTCAGCCTGGAAGACGTGAAGTGTTGCTGCGCCTTGAATGGATCGAACGATGATACTAACATTACTTGATAAATAACATTAACATTACTTGATAGATGAAACTAACATAGGTTGATCGATGACACAAACATTGGTTGATAGATGACACTAACATTAATTGATTGATGACACTAACACTAATTGATAGATGACACAAACATTGCTTGAAAGATGACACTAACATTAATTGATAGCTGAAAGAGAGAGAGAGAGAGAGAGAGAGAGAGAGAGAGTACGATTTATTGGAACACTGAATTAAAATAACATTATAACAAGAAAAGGCTGCGTCATCACCTGCGGCAGCACGAGCAGCAAACACCAAGTAACGTACAGTATATAACACGCACGTCTCAGTATACATATTGTCTGTGTGTATAAGCGCGTCGTGTTACTCTTGTCTTCTTATTCTTCTGGGGCAGAAAAAATAACTAATATTTCCTGGTACCATACAATGACACTGGTGGAGTCCTAACTGAAGAAAATTTGAGTATGACCACCACTGTATAGGCCTACATAATATAACATGAAAAAATATAGTTAATCCGTTGGTAAAGTTCTGTACCCAACTACTTTTTTTTTATTGGGCACCCCCCCCCCCCCTACATCCTTGTGTAAGGTGAAGCGCAGAAGCGTTTACAGCGCCCAACAGGGAAGCATGCTAAGTTCATGCTTGCCTTATGTCTCATGAGTTAAGGGCGTAGAAGCCTGAAGAGTCAATGGCTTATGGCTAAGCTGGTTATTGGAAGCTCCAACAACTATCCCTGAATACGAATTCGCAACTTTCGATTTACAACAGGTACCTACTTTGTTGCTAGGTGAACAGGGACTAAAAGAGGCTGGGAAGTGTGTCCGAACAACTTTCCACCCGCCCGGGAATCGAACCCGTGACATCTCGCTTGCGAGGCAAGAGCGGTACCGCCCAACTACTCTTACCTTAAACACTTATCTCGTGTTCCCTGAGTCTTTGATGTTACGTTTGCCTTGAGGAAGATGTGACCAACATAGCGCAATACAAAGCAAGGGATGATGATGCCAGTAGTTCCTACTCTTTAAATCAGCTCTGACAACCCAGTTTTCTTCACTATCTAAATTATTCACCGAGACTTATCTTAATATGTACTATAAATCAAATTAGTAAAAAAAAATATACAAGGCGTGTAAGCATCAAATAATGTTACTAAGAACGCCTCGATTTACCAAACCATGACCAAACCAGTTCAAATTTTGTTCATTCTATGAAAACTGGACGAAATAACGTATTAATTTTTAGTTTGGTGCAGAAGACAAAAAAATGGGGTATGGAACTTTTCTTAATTTTGACCCTTGGGCTTCAGGAAGTGCTTGTCTCAGGGACAGGATATTATTTTAATTGGGGTTTCAGAGGCTCGGGATCCTTAATGTGCTTGAATTCGATGAAGTAGCCGATAAACCCTGACCCTTCTTTCACCTCGGAGCAGCCTTCAGGAAGACTTGTCTGAGGGACAGTATATAATTTATTTCTGGGTTTCAGAGGCTCGGGTTCCTTAATGTGCTCGAATTCGATGAAGTAGCCGATAAACCCTGACCCTTCTTTCACCTCGGAGCAGCCTTTGGGAAGACTTGTCCGAGGGACAGGATATAATTTATTTCGGGGTTTCAGAGGCTCGGGATCCTTAATGTGCTTGAATTCGATGAAGTAGCCGATAAACCCTGACCCTTCTTTCACCTCGGAGCAGCCTTCAGGAAGACTTGTCTGAGGGACAGTATATAATTTATTTCGGGGTTTCAGAGGCTCGGGTTCCTTAATGTGCTTGAATTCGATGAAGTAGCCGATAAATCCTGACCCTTCTTTCACCTCGGAGCAGCCTTCAGGAAGACTTGTCTGAGGGACAGTATATAATATATTTCGGGGTTTCAGCGGCTCGGGTTCCTTAATGTGCTCGAATTCGATGAAGTAGCAGATAAACCCTGACCCTTCTTTCACCTCGGAGCAAGCCTCCAAAGAAAGGGGCGATTTCTCATTTAATTCAAGAAATACAACCAGGGACGAAATCGACTGGTTATGGTAGTCATAACGACACCCTAAGAGGGGACCACAGTTGGAGGGCGGGGTGTCACTGGGTGCCTCCTTATCCGTTCTCCGTCTGTATCGATATGCTCCACGTATGTCGATGAACAACGAGACAAGAAACGAATCGACGTTGAAAACGTTTGAGAGGTGGATGTGGTAGAGCCAGAGGTTCCAAGCTGCCTTCATCCGCTGATACACGGCGTCCGCCGTAACCTTGTACCAGTTCAGCCCGAGCACCCAGGACAACGCCGCCCATAGGAAAATTAGAACTAAAAGATACATTATCTTAAAACCAAATAAAAGTTCAATATCATATTTTTACTTTCGGTGTTCGGAAACTAATCGCTAAAAAACGGATGAAGGATTGGCTTAAAATGATTGACTCTTTAGGGCCAAAAATTAATTTTACCATTGCTGTACGAACATTTATTTCACGTTAGGTTAGGCCGACGAAGTGCTCACTAACAGAAGAGGGGGGTCACAAAGAAGAGGTGACGGGTCAGCCTTTATAGCACTAGAGGTAGCACAAAGTAAAGACTATAAGATAGTTAAGGAACTATACTTAAAGCTTACCAACTGACCTCTGAATTTTATAGACTGCAGTATAGAAATATGAGGAAACAAGATAATGAAAGCTATATTGAACTAGCACATAAGGTTAGGAAGTTTGGGCTGAGATGGTTTAAGGCTGCCCGAGCTGTACCTTATGAGACATTGGTAGAATTAATATTACTGGAGCAGTTTAAGAGGGCAGTAACTTTGAATATTAGGGTATACTTGGAGGAGAGAGATGTAGAATGTTTGACTCGGGCTGCTGCCTTATCTGAAAATTACTCTTTTACTCATCGAGGTGTTTTTCGTAGGTCCCGGGCTCATACTGTACCGAGTAGAGGAGTGACTTAGTGTAAGGGTGGTAAGTCTGGTAGAGTCGGTGTGTCAGGTCCAGCTCCATGTGGCCCTGTGGAAAGGACTGGAAGTGGTTCCTCGTCCATGTCTAGGTCTTCTGGAATCTCTGGTGAGGAAGGACTAATGTGTTACTATTATCGACAGGTTGGTCATATTAGACGTCATTGTCCCAGGTTATCATTAAAGCAGGCTAAAGTAAAGCAAAGTGAGATGACATGTAGTCTTGTGGTTGGCAACCCCAGAAATAACAGTGAGAAAAGGTTAACAGATTTGTTTAAACCTTTTGTGTTTAAAGGATCAGTTGATATTGGAATTGACTGTGAGAGTACTCCTGTGCGTGTGTTGAGGGATACTGCATCTGCATATGTCATGGTCACGTTTGTGCAGTAAGTCTGCGTAACACTTAATTATTCATATTAATGATATTATGCTACAGCACCCACAAAACATGTGAAACGTTTGAGTCCCTCAGTAAAGATGTTCGCCCTCTATCCATTTCAGGGTGTCTTAGTTCTCTGTTTTCTTTTCGTGTACTCGCTTGGGGGACTCAGGTATTTTTTAAATAACTCGGGGTGCTCAGGGAAGTTGAAATTATGAGTGAATGAATTTCTTATGCAGTCAATTTCGTACACCCACCTTGAGAGGAAAGAGTCTAGATGTATTGAGTATATGTTGAAGACAGCTTGTGTTTTATATGTCGAGTATTTTGTGTTAAGATGTCATGATCGTAATGACGAATAACCTAAAACCTTAAGGATTCATATTACGCTCAAACGTCCACAAAACCTTCTGAGTCCCCCAGTGGAAACGTCTTCCGTTTTCTCTGTTTCCTTGTTGACGTCATCGAGAGGCCATCTTTGTCTAAAGGGAACTTTGATTATAATCGCGGGTTTCGAAGCAAGACGCTGTATGTTAGGACCTGTTGCCATCCAACCCTTTGTAATCAATTTAATTTTTGCTTTTGATAGCTCAGTCAGAGCATTGTTCGTGAAGATAATAGTAGGGAATGAAACTCAGTTCATAGTCCCAGTTTCAACGTCAGCGTCTACAGTAAAGTAATTCATCGAAATAGAAGTAGGTGGACTCCCTGACTTATTTTGAGTGAGGGTGCCGCGGGCATTTCAACCGTTAGTAAGTGCTCGCCCCTTCACCCATACAGGTAGGTCATTCCACTCCGTGTTGTAATTAGCCCTTCTTTAAGTGATTTGACCCAATTGATAGTGTTACGAACCACGCCATCTATTGTCTTGATCTACCTACCCAGCACCACGAGCAACGCCATCTAGGGACGAAACACGAGTATGACTAGTCTTAGTTACCACTCCGGGGTTTCCCTTCTCCATATCCTGGTTGTTGCGTCACCTCCTCAAAGTCTTCTTCGTCAGCTCCAGTTCGATGAGAGTTCAGTTCACTCTGGGAAGTGACCACAGGATCACCTATCCTGGAAACCTACGGCACAGTGACTACCTACCGTCTTCTACAATACTCAGCCTTACTCGTCAGCCATCTCAGCTCCGCACTTAAGTATTTGTAATCTTATATTGCCTCCCCACCTCCACCTTGCTTCAAAATTGTTGTATGTTGTATAAATATGTATATACTGTTAATGTTTAGGTTAAGTATGGTTAAGGGTAAATTATAGAAAGCTGAATATTTTGTTTAGGAATTTATGGTACTTTATTATACACAACAAAATTTCGCATCCTTTGTCTACCCTTTTATAGTCCGATTGTCTTTGTTTTTTTTTTTTTGTTGCCTGTTGGGATCTGGGTAGACTTTTAACTATATTCTAAATCCCCAACTCGTAACAAATGGCGACCGTGACAGGACCCAACATTAAGTGCCATATTCCTTTCCCCCTTGTTACTTCTTGTTAATTATTCCTCCCAGTCACTTCTGTTCACAATTGCTTTACGGTGGTTTAAAGTTTCCTTCATATGTGTGTGCATATATTGGTATTATCGTACAGTAAGAGTGACAGACGTAGGATATTAGGTTCCAAGTGTCATAAGGCTTACCTGTTATTACACGTGGCAGTCGTGTAGTAAGTCTTATCTAGTGTAGGGAAGAATCCGGATCTGTTTAATGCCATACCTTCACTCCAGAGTAGGCTGTTCCATAGTCACTAGTTTAGAGTGAAGTGATATCTTGGGATGCCCCGCTCTACCAGGACCCCATAATTATAAAGCCTCCATTATTGTTCTTCTCATTATCTCATTCTGGGTCAATCATAAAGTAACTCGAGGGTTGTTAATCCGGATCTTTATATTAATGCCGTAATACGCCCTTCCTGTTTCAAGTATCTAAGGGTTGTTAATCCGGATCCTTATATAAATGCCGTAATACACCCTTCCTGTTTCAAGTATCTAAGGGTTGTTAATCCGGATCTTTATATTAATGCCGTAATACGCCCTTCCTGTTTACTCAAGGGTTGTTAATCCGGATCTTTATATAAATGCCGTAATACGCCCTTCCTCTTTCAAGTCTCTTATCCTTATCTAAGGATCTTACCAGAAGAGCAATAATCATAAGTGTAATTTCCCTAGGTATAACTTGGTTAGTTTCCGGGACTTTCTGGCTATCCACTGCCGTGATATTTTCTAGGGTAATCCACTTATCTTATCTTTTGACCATTAGTTAATTTATCCTAGTTTTCTTCACAATGGCCACCTCAGGTTTTGATCTCCAGGATTTTATTGAAAATCCTTCCGTAGCTAAATTACGTGTTAATATCTTGAAGAAAGAATGGAAAGAAATAGCCAACTATTACAATATCCCATTTTCACAGCAAGTGACTAAGGAAATGTTAAAAAATCATGTAATTGAAATGTTGGTTCAACAAGAAGTTTTAAAAGAATCCGCTGTTGACCGATTAACGCCCATGTCCAAGAAACTTCAACCACTATCCACCACCCCTCCTCACTCAGAAGTTGCTTCAGGTCTGGCTAACCCTCAAGAAGAAACACAAAGAATAGACGCCTTAGAACTAGAACGAGCTAGGTTCGAGTTCCAAATCAAAATGAAAGAACTCCAGTTGGAGCATGAGTTGGAACAGGCCAAGTTGGAGCATGGGTCGGAACAGGCCAAGTTGGAGCATGAGGTTAGACTGAAAGAACTACAGGTGAGAGAGACAGAAGTCACCTTAACATCAGAGTTTAAATCAAAAGAAGTGGCATTAAAAGAGAAACTAGCTGCTTTTAACCCTGCTAATGCTTCTTCCCTTGTTCCCGGGTTTGATGAATCCGATATGGACGGGTCATTTAGGACTTTTGAGAAAATAGCCGGGAAGAATGAGTGGCCAAAGGACCAGTGGGTGTCGGTGTTAGTTCCTAAGTTATGTGGTAAGGCTCGTAGAGTATATAACTGTTTAGTCCAGACTGATGACTATGATAACGTAAAAAAGAATATCCTCACCTCTTATGCTATCACGCCAGATGGATACCGGCAGAAGTTTCGTAAACTAACCAAACCATTTTCACACACCTTTGTTGAGTTTGCTCAAGAAAAGTTTAGGTTTTTTAAGAAGTGGTTAGAGGCTACAGAGACCTTCACATTTCAGGATTTGTTAAATTTGGTAGTCCTGGAGGAGTGGAAGAGCAAGATACCATTTCACATCTTGAAGCATGTGGAGGAGCGTGGAGAGGTTAATTTAGGGCGTGCGGCTGAGCTGGCTAATGCGTATGCCTTGCTGGTGGAGTCACTGGGCAGTAGAGAACGTGGTACTTCCCGACATGTTAGGTCCTCCTCTGATGATAACCTTGGGGACGTGAGTGGTAGGTCGAAAGGTCCCACACCTACCCCCCCTCCCCTGATGCAACCAAGTTTTATTGTTCTAACTGTAAAAAACCAGGCCATACGATCCAGTCTTGAAAACACCCAAAGTGTCGAACTTCTAAATGTAGTTCCCTGGATCCCAAATTCAAACCAATAGCAACCACCAATGTGGAAAGGCCCCATCAGGATCTCTTCTCTTTATTCACCTATGAGGGAAAAAATTCAATCGTAAAGGGGTCTCGTTCTTTCCCTATTCATATACTACGTGATACGGGCGCAGCACAATCTATCCTCCTATTTAACGTCATTCCTGATATATCTACCGCATTTACTAATGAGTGTTCTAATTTCAGATCTCTCATCCCATTCTTCCTATCCCTTAGCTAAAGTGCACCTCCACTGTCCCTTGATTACTGGGGAAGTGCAAATAGCCATTAGGAAAGATCCAATGCCTGTGAGCGGCATTCATTTATTATTGGGAAATGACTTGGTAGGAGATCTAGTGGTTCCCAACATAAAGACAGTCGACTCTCCCTTACCTGTCAACTCCACCACTGACCTTGAAGAAACTATTCCTCACCTTTTCCCATCTTGTGCTGTCACCCGGTCACAGAGTGTGCGAAATAGGCCCTCTTCATCTGAAACCACCTCCTATACTGCCAGATTCTGGGGTCACTAAGTTTAAGGGGATGACTTAACTCTAATCATAAATTCTAAGGGTCGCTGCCACCAGACCCCCTCTGGACAGCATGAAGCTCGTTAAGTAGCGTGCAGAGTGGACTAGGCATTGAGTTAGGTTTTTCATTGACCAGATCGATAAGGGTAAAGAAGGGTGAAACCATAACATGCCTTAATTGATTTATTCCTTATAAAACATACTGGTAAAAAACATATACATGAATTGGCCTTCCTCAGAAGAACAACGGAAATGTGGTTACCCAGATGGGCCCCAGACTCTTACATTGATGGCGTGTCATCCACCTACTTATTGCATAACAATCTGTGACCACCTTACCTCGGTCATTCCTTCTTACACTATCCCTTAACACATCAGACTGCTCCACCTGTATGGAATATAGCACCGTGGGTTATCATACATAGTAGCATCATCTCAACACACATGTTACACTCCATACCTGCAAGTATGGGACTCCTTGTGACTTTTAGGTATACACAACAGGCACCTCGTTCGCACACCGCCCTCGGTGGGTAAAGACGAGGGCTTCACCTAGAGACATACCAGCACTATTTCTACGCCTGGTATTATAGGTCGCTCCAAGTGACGACCGCAGAGTTTCTCACGGTCTCCTTATTTGTGACTATTCATTTGGAGTGGTGCGCTGGAAATCCACAGGTTCACAGTGGATTGGCATAGCGGGAGTAGTCACCACCTGTTGTGACGCTCAAAGGGATAATGGCGGCCGGGCGGCAAGGCACTCCGACCGCATGGAACCTGAGGTGACGGTAGAACGAGAAAGACTCAGAAATAATGCCTGACGGGCGGTTATCCCACCCCTTAACACATTCCTATTACACTTATATATCCGGCAAAGCTTTAAACTGTAATAACTTCTATTTATCAACCTTAATTATAGGGCGGGATATAGCCCGCTAGGACACTGACCTGAGGTGACGGTAGAACGAGGAAGACTGAGGGCATTGCCCCCGCCGCTCCTCATCACGTAGGCCTACAGTTTCCAATCCTTAATTTTCACTTTTGTTTCTTATGGCTCTCACCGGAACACTTTTCGGTATATTGTCAATCATGCCTTATAAACACATAATTTAATCCTAAATTACACACTAAGGTAAGGTCTTGGTTTGCTAGTTCGTGGGAAAATTCATGGGGTTATAATATCACGTGGCACCCAAGGCGGGTACATGACGCGCCTTGAAACAAAGGCTGAATGCTCATGGCGGGGGTGTATCAACTTCACTTAAAACTGTAATGAGGGATCCTCCTCTCACACCTTGCACTATTTGAATACAGACATAAGATTCTCTGATCACTGTACCTGTCGTGGGTATATGTCACGTGAGGATACGAGGTGTATTAAGTTCATACCGACGCATACAAGATATTTCCTTTCAAGTATAGTTTCTGGATCACTTCCAACACCTCACATAGTTCTGATACATTTATCCTTTTTCCAGATCATTGTTCTCATGTATTTTCATATGATATCTGTGGAAGTTATGTTCGCTACACGCTCACAGACGTAAATAGTATGACCTTCAAACCCTGATCCACACTTAGTCTTACAGTACACTAGTCCGGCTCAACTGGACTTTAACATTCATCTTATGCATACCCTGAGTTCTCCTTAATGCTATGAATACATACACTTAATATGATATAACTGTACCTGGTTACAATACAACACATGGTCTAGGAACATTGAGTAGGTGAGTTGTCCTTTATCAATGTTTCCCGTTTTCTGAGGTTCTACAAGCGCGGTGCATTTGAATGTTATATAGCGTAATATGAATTAAATGGGATTTTTAAGAATGACAATGATGTGCGCAGTACACTCCAATATCTTACTACCCACAGAAGATTTGTACAATAAGACCATTAGTAAGGATGAGCTCATTACAGCCCAATAATCTGATCCATCTTTGTTCAAACAGTTGATGAAAGACCTCAGTGTGGACCATTGTACATCTTCGGCTTACCACCCACCGTCCCAAGGTTGCTTGGAACGGTTCCATCAAAACTTTCAAGTCAATGCTAATAAACTATCTCCCCTCAACTATATAGTCCATACTCCTGATGGCAGAAAAGATTCACAACTTGTTCACATTAATCTCATGAAACTTTACCATTCCAGGCAGTCAGAGGAAGACATCCCAGAGGCTATAAGCCTACCTGTATTGCATACGGTTTTGTCAGGGCCGGAGACAGATGACATGGATCTATTGGAGAATTTAGACTTCCCTCTACCTAAAGAAAACCCTGCTAACAGTCACATACTCAACAACTTGGATGAGTATTTTTTCTGTTCTGAATCCATCTCAAGCAAAAGATCTCACTAAGTTATTATCGACATTTTCTAAAGTCACGTCAGACCTCCCAGGTTTTTGCAATATTCTTAAACATGATATTAAGCTAATCTCAGATGATGTACAACCCATTAGGCAATCAGCATATCGACTAAATCCACAAAAAAGAGATTATGAAAAAGGAGGTAGATTTTTTGTTAAAACATAACTTGGCTGAGCCTAGTACCTCCCCCTGGGCTTCACCTTGCCTTCTCATTCCAAAACCCGATAGCACTTTTCGTTTCTGTACCGATTATCGTAAAGTGAACCAGGTCACTGTCTCAGACTCCTACCCTTTACCTTTGATTGAAGATATAATAGACAGCATAGGCTATGCAAAATTTATCAGTACCGTGGACCTGTTGAAAGGATATTATCAAGTGGGACTCACGGATAGGGCAAAAATAATCTCAGCATTTATAACTCCATTTGGTCTTTTTCAATATTTGGTTATGGCGTTTGGCTTTTCTAATGCTCCGGCCACGTTCCAGAGGGCCATCAATTACCTGATTCAGGACCTAGGTGGGACGTTCGCCTACCTGGATGACCTGGTGGTGGTGTCGGACGGCTGGGACGAACATCTGGTGCGTTTGGAGATACTGTTCGCACGACTGCAAGAGACTGGATTCACCATAAACCTGGCTAAATCTGCTTTTGGCCGGGCCTCAGTGACTTACCTGGGACATATCGTTGGGCATGGTATGGTGAGACCCAAGGACGCAAACGTTAAAGCCATCTTGTCCTTCCCCACTCCAAGGACGAGGAAGGAACTCATGCGCTTCCTGGGGATGTGCGGCTACTACCGTCGGTTCTGCAGTAACTTCTCCAGCGTGGCCGGACCCCTCACAGACCTTACCAGTTCTGCGGTCCCTTACATCTGGAACCAGAGGTGCGACCAGTCTTTCCACCGCCTCAAAGCCTTCCTTGCCTCCAAGCCTGTAGTCCACCCCCCTGACTACACCTTGCCCTTCCATCTGCAAATCGACGCTAGCGGTGTCGGAGTGGGGGCTGTGCTCCTACAACCCGACCCAACCACTGATGTCCTTCACCCTGTGGCATACTACTCCGCCAAGTTGAAAAAACATCAGACCAACTACTCGACCATAGAGAAGGAGGCCCTGGCTCTGGTGTTGGCAATAAAGAAGTTTGAATGTTACCTCCAGTCTTGCCCACAAACAACCCTAGTCTTCACCGACCATAACCCACTCACGTTCATCCAAACCAACAAGACCTCCAACCAGCGAATCCTCCGCTGGGCTCTCCTCACCCAGCCCTATAATCTACAAGTCCGGCACATAAAGGGGGTGGACAACCTGATTGCGGACTCCTTATCCCGAGCTCCAGTGGAAATGCAGCAGCTACTCTCCAGACGCACCAGGTGATCACCTCCTTCGCGCCCGCGCTATGGAGGTCTTTGGAGGGGGGGTGTGTTACGAACCACGCCATCTATTGTCCTGATCTACCTACCCAGCACCACGAGCAACGCCATCTAGGGACGAAACACGAGTATGACTAGTCTTAGTTACCACTCCGGGGTTTCCCTTCTCCATATCCTGGTTGTTGCGTCACCTCCTCAAGTCTTCTTCGTCAGCTCCAGTTCGATGAGAGTTCAGTTCACTCTGGGAAGTGACCACAGGATCACCTATCCTGGAAACCTACGGCACAGTGACTACCTACCGTCTTCTACAATACTCAGCCTTACTCGTCAGCCATCTCAGCTCCGCACTTAAGTATTTGTAATCTTATATTGCCTCCCCACCTCCACCTTGCTTCAAAATTGTTGTATGTTGTATAAATATGTATATACTGTTAATGTTTAGGTTAAGTATGGTTAAGGGTAAATTATAGAAAGCTGAATATTTTGTTTAGGAATTTATGGTACTTTATTATACACAACAAAAACTCGCATCCTTTGTCTACCCTTTTATAGTCCGATTGTCTTTGTTTTGTTTTTTTGTTACCTGATTCAGGACCTAGGTGGGACGTTCGCCTACCTGGATGACCTGGTGGTGGTGTCGGACGGCTGGGACGAACATCTGGTGCGTTTGGAGATACTGTTCGCACGACTGCAAGAGACTGGATTCACCATAAACCTGGCTAAATCTGCTTTTGGCCGGGCCTCAGTGACTTACCTGGGACATATCGTTGGGCATGGTATGGTGAGACCCAAGGACGCAAACGTTAAAGCCATCTTGTCCTTCCCCACTCCAAGGACGAGGAAGGAACTCATGCGCTTCCTGGGGATGTGCGGCTACTACCGTCGGTTCTGCAGTAACTTCTCCAGCGTGGCCGGACCCCTCACAGACCTTACCAGTTCTGCGGTCCCTTACATCTGGAACCAGAGGTGCGACCAGTCTTTCCACCGCCTCAAAGCCTTCCTTGCCTCCAAGCCTGTAGTCCACTGACTACACCTTGCTGCAAATCGTGTCGGAGTGGGGGCTGTGCTCCTACAACCCGACCCAACCACTGATGTCCTTCACCCTGTGGCATACTACTCCGCCAAGTTGAAAAAACATCAGACCAACTACTCGACCATAGAGAAGGAGGCCCTGGCTCTGGTGTTGGCAATAAAGAAGTTTGAATGTTACCTCCAGTCTTGCCCACAAACAACCCTAGTCTTCACCGACCATAACCCACTCACGTTCATCCAAACCAACAAGACCTCCAACCAGCGAATCCTCCGCTGGGCTCTCCTCACCCAGCCCTATAATCTACAAGTCCGGCACATAAAGGGGGTGGACAACCTGATTGCGGACTCCTTATCCCGAGCTCCAGTGGAAATGCAGCAGCTACTCTCCAGACGCACCAGGTGATCACCTCCTTCGCGCCCGCGCTATGGAGGTCTTTGGAGGGGGGGTGTGTTACGAACCACGCCATCTATTGTCCTGATCTACCTACCCAGCACCACGAGCAACGCCATCTAGGGACGAAACACGAGTATGACTAGTCTTAGTTACCACTCCGGGGTTTCCCTTCTCCATATCCTGGTTGTTGCGTCACCTCCTCCAAGTCTTCTTCGTCAGCTCCAGTTCGATGAGAGTTCAGTTCACTCTGGGAAGTGACCACAGGATCACCTATCCTGGAAACCTACGGCACAGTGACTACCTACCGTCTTCTACAATACTCAGCCTTACTCGTCAGCCATCTCAGCTCCGCACTTAAGTATTTGTAATCTTATATTGCCTCCCCACCTCCACCTTGCTTCAAAATTATTGTATGTTGTATAAATATGTATATACTGTTAATGTTTAGGTTAAGTATGGTTAAGGGTAAATTATAGAAAGCTGAATATTTTGTTAAGGAATTTATGGTACTTTATTATACACAACACAAACTCGCATCCTTTGTCTACCCTTTTATAGTCCGATTGTCTTTGTTTTTTTTTGTTACCTGATTCAGGACCTAGGTGGGACGTTCGCCTACCTGGATGACCTGGTGGTGGTGTCGGACGGCTGGGACGAACATCTGGTGCGTTTGGAGATACTGTTCGCACGACTGCAAGAGACTGGATTCACCATAAACCTGGCTAAATCTGCTTTTGGCCGAGCCTCAGTGACTTACCTGGGACATATCGTTGGGCATGGTATGGTGAGACCCAAGGACGCAAACGTTAAAGCCATCTTGTCCTTCCCCACTCCAAGGACGAGGAAGGAACTCGTGCGCTTCCTGGGGATGTGCGGCTACTACCGTCGGTTCTGCAGTAACTTC
This sequence comes from Homarus americanus, assembly GCF_018991925.1. Taxonomy (NCBI): domain Eukaryota; kingdom Metazoa; phylum Arthropoda; class Malacostraca; order Decapoda; family Nephropidae; genus Homarus; species Homarus americanus. The sequence continues at coordinate 23,596 of NW_024748057.1, forward strand.
TCCAGTGTGGCCGGACCCCTCACAGACCTTACCAGTTCTGCGGTCCCTTACATCTGGAACCAGAGGTGCGACCAGTCTTTCCACCGCCTCAAAGCCTTCCTTGCCTCCAAGCCTGTAGTCCACCCCCCTGACTACACCTTGCCCTTCCATCTGCAAATCGACGCTAGCGGTGTCGGAGTGGGGGCTGTGCTCCTACAACCCGACCCAACCACTGATGTCCTTCACCCTGTGGCATACTACTCCGCCAAGTTGAAAAAACATCAGACCAACTACTCGACCATAGAGAAGGAGGCCCTGGCTCTGGTGTTGGCAATAAAGAAGTTTGAATGTTACCTCCAGTCTTGCCCACAAACAACCCTAGTCTTCACCGACCATAACCCACTCACGTTCATCCAAACCAACAAGACCTCCAACCAGCGAATCCTCCGCTGGGCTCTCCTCACCCAGCCCTATAATCTACAAGTCCGGCACATAAAGGGGGTGGACAACCTGATTGCGGACTCCTTATCCCGAGCTCCAGTGGAAATGCAGCAGCTACTCTCCAGACGCACCAGGTGATCACCTCCTTCGCGCCCGCGCTATGGAGGTCTTTGGAGGGGGGGTGTGTTACGAACCACGCCATCTATTGTCCTGATCTACCTACCCAGCACCACGAGCAACGCCATCTAGGGACGAAACACGAGTATGACTAGTCTTAGTTACCACTCCGGGGTTTCCCTTCTCCATATCCTGGTTGTTGCGTCACCTCCTCAAAGTCTTTTTCGTCAGCTCCAGTTCGATGAGAGTTCAGTTCACTCTGGGAAGTGACCACAGGATCACCTATCCTGGAAACCTACGGCACAGTGACTACCTACCGTCTTCTACAATACTCAGCCTTACTCGTCAGCCATCTCAGCTCCGCACTTAAGCATTTGTAATCTTATATTGCCTCCCCACCTCCACCTTGCTTCAAAATTGTTGTATGTTGTATAAATATGTATATACTGTTAATGTTTAGGTTAAGTATGATTAAAGGTAAATTATAGAAAGCTGAATATTTTGTTTAGGAATTTATGGTACTTTATTATACACAACAAACTCGCATCCTTTGTCTACCCTTTTATAGTCCGATTGTCTTTGTTTTGTTTTTTGTTACCTGATTCAGGACCTAGGTGGGACGTTCGCCTACCTGGATGACCTGGTGGTGGTGTCGGACGGCTGGGACGAACATCTGGTGCGTTTGGAGATACTGTTCGCACGACTGCAAGAGACTGGATTCACCATAAACCTGGCTAAATCTGCTTTTGGCCGGGCCTCAGTGACTTACCTGGGACATATCGTTGGGCATGGTATGGTGAGACCCAAGGACGCAAACGTTAAAGCCATCTTGTCCTTCCCCACTCCAAGGACGAGGAAGGAACTCGTGCGCTTCCTGGGGATGTGCGGCTACTACCGTCGGTTCTGCAGTAACTTCTCCAGCGTGGCCGGACCCCTCACAGACCTTACCAGTTCTGCGGTCCCTTACATCTGGAACCAGAGGTGCGACCAGTCTTTCCACCGCCTCAAAGCCTTCCTTGCCTCCAAGCCTGTAGTCCACCCCCCTGACTACACCTTGCCCTTCCATCTGCAAATCGACGCTAGCATGTCGGAGTGGGGGCTGTGCTCCTACAACCCGACCCAACCACTGATGTCCTTCACCCTGTGGCATACTACTCCGCCAAGTTGAAAAAACATCAGACCAACTACTCGACCATAGAGAAGGAGGCCCTGGCTCTGGTGTTGGCAATAAAAAAGTTTGAATGTTACCTCCAGTCTTGCCCACAAACAACCCTAGTCTTCACCGACCATAACCCACTCACGTTCATCCAAACCAACAAGACCTCCAACCAGCGAATCCTCCGCTGGGCTCTCCTCACCCAGCCCTATAATCTACAAGTCCGGCACATAAAGGGGGTGGACAACCTGATTGCGGACTCCTTATCCCGAGCTCCAGTGGAAATGCAGCAGCTACTCTCCAGACGCACCAGGTGATCACCTCCTTCGCGCCCGCGCTATGGAGGTCTTTGGAGGGGGGGTGTGTTGAACCCCTACCCAGCACTACGAACCACGCCATCTATTGTCCTGATCTACCTACCCAGCACCACGAGCAACGCCATCTAGGGACGAAACACGAGTATGACTAGTCTTAGTTACCACTCCGGGGTTTCCCTTCTCCATATCCTGGTTGTTGCGTCACCTCCTCAAAGTCTTCTTCGTCAGCTCCAGTTCGATGAGAGTTCAGTTCACTCTGGGAAGTGACCACAGGATCACCTATCCTGGAAACCTACGGCACAGTGACTACCTACCGTCTTCTACAATACTCAGCCTTACTCGTCAGCCATCTCAGCTCCGCACTTAAGCATTTGTAATCTTATATTGCCTCCCCACCTCCACCTTGCTTCAAAATTGTTGTATGTTGTATAAATATGTATATACTGTTAATGTTTAGGTTAAGTATGATTAAAGGTAAATTATAGAAAGCTGAATATTTTGTTTAGGAATTTATGGTACTTTATTATACACAACAAACTCGCATCCTTTGTCTACCCTTTTATAGTCCGATTGTCTTTGTTTTGTTTTTTTGTTGTTGCCTGTTGGGATCTGGGTAGACTTTTAACTATATTCTAAATCCCCAACTCGTAACAATAGTTGATTGTGTAAGTGTTACAGTAACTTAGTTGATATGCTTTGAGTGAAGTAATGTTTTCTTCTTTAACGTCCCCTGAACCGTGATGTCGTTGTCACAGTTAGTAAGTGCTCGCCCCTTCACCCATACAGGTCCCTAATGCAGCCTAGGCCGTGTCTGTAGCGTAGATGTTGTATCCACTATGTCTGGAGAGATGTCCGAGGTCCAGTAGGATCAGTTATCTTCGTGAGACCCGATCGTCAGACACTTCAGTACTACCTATGGGCCCCATAGCTGGCCCGTCTGACCCTAACGCTCGGCCCGAGAGGTGACCCCGGATCACCAAGCCACACACAACTACCAGCCCCATCATTGGTGGATGAGTGCCTAACTCAGTAGGGCTATTTGTGTGGTTGTGTTATTCCACTGGGATCTTCAGAGTTCGTTGGAAAGTACCCCATGGCGGTTGCTTGAGTAGCGCTCCTGACGACTGAGTGTTGTAGTGGCAGTTGCCCCTGGTCTTAATGGTGCTAAGTTACTAAGAGTTTATGTGTTATTGAGTATGTCCACCCAGTGGTGGTGTAAGTGTTATTGAGTATGTCCACCCAGTAGTGGTGTGAGTATTTTGAGCCTGAGGGCATAGTACCAGGTTTCGTCTGTTGGTACATATATTCTTTCTCCTACCTCCATTTTAATATTCAAATAAATGTTGTATTTGTGTATTGTGTCTATTATTTACCAAAAGTATCTACCATTATTTCTTCCCTATTACTTGATACTATCATTACATATACCCACGAGCCTACTCTCGTCACGTTACCAAATGGTTGTAAGTATTAAAATTGTTATAAGAGGCACAGGCCCTTATAAAGAGATTGTGTGTTGAGTATTCCGTTTGCCAGCTGTAACTCTTATGTACCGTTTGTTTCTACGCGGCGGCCGTTCGAGGCTGAAGTCATTTTGTTTTTATATATAAATGTCAGAGAATCCGATGGAAACAGAGAAAGTATTGTCAGTCTTGTATCTTGGAAGATAGATAATTGCCTGAAATGTAAACATAAAACGTATTTATCGCTCGAGTTTAACGGAAGGTCTCAGTTATCTAACCCCCGCGCACTGCCGTTCTAAGTATTTGTCGCTAGTTTTGTTCTTGCTTTTGAGATCTCAGTCACTACTTAATTTGAGAAGGGAAACTTACAAGATTACAGTTAGTTCGTAGCCTCATTTTCAAACGCCGCTGTGTAGAGTTACTTAGTCTGTCGATTTACTTTGTGTAAGTGACGCCTTGGTCAGAGGGCCCTTGACTTGACCTCACTCGAAGTCACGAATTCCAAGGACTCACTGAAAACTGTAGAGGAACGCTTTAATTATATGATGAAGTACTGCAGACAACACGGTCTCAACATTCAATTCCGACAAGGTAAGTACCGGAACTTTACCAAGTGTCAGACTCCTGAGGTCTATGTTGGCTTTGACGAGGTTGTTCCCGTGTCCCCCCTAGTAGACGCTGATGAATGTTGCCACATCATAGTGAAATGTTTCTCCCTATACGCTGACATCGAAGATGCGTGTGACTTTAATTCTAGTATACTCAGTATACATCGACATTACCGGGAGAAGACCCCACAAGCTGCTGTCATTGTCAAGTGGAAGGGAAGGGAATACCCAACCACTGTGGAGGCCCACCCACTCCTCCTTCCACTTTATGCAGAACCCTATCACCCAGGGCCTGCATTTTGTGTTATCTGTTCTCATTCGGGTCACATCTTCACTGCCTGTTGCCGACGTGATCGACCCAGATGTCGCTTCTGTTCACGTAACCATAACTCCGCCGCCTGTGCCCAGAAAATCAAAGACCACCTTAATTGGGGTGGTGTGGGCTATGTAGTTGATCCCAGGTGTTGTAACTGTAGCGGCCGATTCCCCTTTGCAGGTTATACCTAAAGACTGATCTTATGAGCAAGTTTGTTACTGCAAGGGTAAAAGATAGTCTGCCTGTGAAAGGAGTGTCGTTCGTGATGGGAAATGACATTGCTGGTATGTACCAAAACCTATTGTGTCGGAGAAGCCTGTGTTTGTTAGAGAAACTGAGGAATTAGAGAAGAGAATTCCGGGTTTGTTTACTTCCTGCGCTGTTACTAGGAGCCAAACGAATATGCAGAGAGAGACTGGTGATTTGATTGAAGTTGAGGGTACTGATAGTTCCGAAACTTACATGAAGAGGTTGTTCTGCCTGATGTCATTAGTCCTGATCTCGGAGAAGATCCTTTGGTGATGGAAAATATACCAGTGGACAGGGATATGTTGGTTAAAGCTCAACAAGATGACCCAAAGTTAACGACGTTGCTAATAAGAGCATTAGATATGAAGGATTCACATCAAACCCCTGTTTGTTACTATGTTGATGGGTAAGTTCAGACCTGTTGATGTTTCTGGAGATGAAACATGGGATGAAGTCCATCAAATTGTAGTTCCGTCTTGTTACCGGAAGGATATCTCGAGCTTAGCACAGGATTTTGTTGGAGGGCATCTGGGGATTAACAAGACTTATAAAAAAATTATACCTGACTTCTTTTGGCCTGGGCTTAGGAAGGATGTATCTGATTACTGTAAAACTTGCCATATGAGCCAGGTAGCTGGAAAACCTAACCAGTTGATAAAGCCAGCACCCTCGAAACCCATTCCAATTATAGATGAGCCCTTCAGTAAAGTAATCATTGATGTAGTTGGCCCTTTGCCAAGAACAAAAAAAGGGAATCAGTTTTTATTACCAGTCATGAGCCCTGCTACAAGATATCCTGAGGTATTCCCGTTAAGAAGAATTATTGCTCAAGTTGTTGTTGCTGCTTTAACCAGGTTTTTCACCCAGTATGGTGTGCCTCGCGGTGTTCAAACTGATCAAGGGACGAATTTTACCTCTAAGGTGTTCAAACAAGTGATGCAGGAGTTAGGAATTAAGCAGTATCTTGCCACAGCTTACCACCCAGAGAGTCAAGGGGCCTGGGAGCGCTTCCATCAGACGTTCAATTCGATATTAACAAAGTATTGTATAAAACAAAGTAAGGACTGGGATGATGGAGTGCATTTTTTGTTATATGCTATCTGTTCCTGTCCCCGGGGATCGTTAGGATTTAGTCCTTTCTCTTTAGTATATGGACATACTGTTAGAGGACCTCTGGAGGTCATGAAAGAAACATGGATAGGAAATAATGTAAAAATGCCTTTAACTCAATATGTAAAGGGATTTAAAGAACGTCTGAGGAAAGCTTACAAGGTAGCCCAAGAAAACTTAGTAGAGACCCAAAGACAAATGAAGGACAAGTATGATATAAAAACTCAAAAACGGAGTTTTGAGGCTGGTGACTCTGTTCTTGTTTATTTGCCTCTGTATGCCAAGCCATTTCAATAAAAGTTTCAGGGACCTTTTGTAGTAATTAGGAAAATCGATGATATTCATTATGTAATACATACTCCTAGTTACTACCTAGTAGAAGAAAGAAAGAAACAAAGGTTCATATTAATCTAATTAAACAGTACCTTGATAGAGCTCAGCATAGTGTTACTTTGAATGTGAATGTTAATGATAGTCCTAATGGGACTAAGCGCTTGAAATTATAGAACTAAAATTGTTTAATAGTGATATCCTAAATAATCCTCTAATGAAGGTCTCCCACCTTTCGCAGTCAGAAGTGGATGACTTTTGCAGTCTTCTTACACAATTTCTTCAGATATTTGGAGACGTGCCGAAGCAGTAAAAAGGAGTGAAGCATGATATTGAACTGGTGGACGGTGCTCGTCCTATAAAGCAGTCTCCTTAAAGAATGAGTCCTCACCAGAAGGCGCTCATGAGGTAGGCTACTTGCTACAGCATGGACTCTTGGAGCCAAGCGACAATGAGTTTTCGTCCCCTCTTTTGTTGGTGTCCAAGCCTGTCCAGCAAAAGGTTATGCAATAATTATCGTAAGGTCAATGCGATCATCCGGACGGACTTGTATCCTCTACTCAGGATTGATGACATTATACAACGACATCGGAGACGCCACGTACATCACCACCCTTGACTTTCTGTAGGGGTATTACCAGGTGCCACTGACTTGCAGGGCTAAGAAGATATCTGCCTTTGTGACACCGGATGGTCTATATCAATATTGTGTGATGTCGTTTCGTCTGAAAAATGCACCTGCTACATTCCAGCGATTAATGAACACTATGGTAGAGGGGCTTCACAATGTGCTTATCTACATCGATGATCTTGTCCATTTTTCAAACACTTTGGGATAAGTGAAGCACTCTGGAGAGAGCTTATTTCTTCCCAACAATTGGCATACTACCACCGAACTGTAAATTTAGCCAAGAGTGAATTTGGTCATGCTCAGGTAACATATTTAGGGCATGTGGTTGGCTTTGGAAAAGTGTCGCCTGTAGCAGCCAAGGTTTCCTGTCCCTACCAACAGACAAGAAGTCATGAGGTTCCTGGGAATAGCTGGCTTCTACCGGTCCGACTAATTACCCAAATGTACCCAAATGTACTCAAATGTAGCCGCAATTAAGTCAAATAATGGTCCTACATGAATAAATCGGACTGCCAATCACTTCTCGACTAGTATTTGGTGTCACAAAGTAAAAAAAAATTGGAAAACTTACTTTAATCTGAGTTAATAGATCGCGTGCATGTACAGAGGGAGCGAGTAATTACCCAAATGTACCCAAATGTAGTCGCAAACGATGTAGCCAAACGATGGTCCTACAAGCGTAAATCGGGCTGTGAATCACTTCTCGATTCTTATTTGGTGTCATAAAGTCACAAAAAATTGGTAAACTAATCGGGCTGTGAATCACTTCTCGATTCTTATTTGGTGTCATAAAGTCACAAAAAATTGGTAAACTTAATTTAATCTGAGTTGTGTTAGGTTAGGTTAGGTTAGGTTAGGTTAGGTACATGCACTCGATCTATTAACTCAGATTAAATTAAGTTTACCAATTTTTTTGGACTTCGTGACACCAAATACCAGTCGAGAAGTAATTGGCAGTCCGATTTATTCTTGTAGGACCATCATTTGACTTCATTGCGGCTACATTTGGCTACATTTGGGTAATTACTCGCTCCCTCGGTACATGCACGGCGATCTATTAACTCAGATTAAATTACGTTTTCCAATTTTTTTTTACTTTGTGACACCAAATACTAGTCGAGAAGTGATTGGCAGTCCGATTTATTCATGTAGGACCATTATTTGACTTAATTGCGACTACATGTGGGTACATTTGGGTACATTTTGGTACATCTGGGTAATTAGTCGGACCCGGCTTCTACACAAAATTTTGCCCTAACTTTGCTTGTGTCGCAGACCCCCCTCACAGATTTAGTGAGTCCAAAGAAACCATTTGAATCGACTACAGAGTGTCAGTTGGCATTTAGGAGAATATGCCATTTCCTGTCAACATCTCCAGTGTTGAAAGCTCCAGGTTTCTACCAGCCAATTAGTCTTATGGTTGATGCGAGTGATGTGGGGTTTAGAGCAGTGCTGATGCAATATGATAAAAATAAAGTTTTGCATCCAGTGTGTTACTTTTCAAGAAAATTTTAAGTTTATCAAAGAAAGTATGCCACCATTCAAAACGAAACTTTGGCTATAATTTAGTGTGTGTGTTTATTCTCCTTCATTTCCATTAGTGATATATAGTGATCATAATCCATTACAGTTTCTGAATAGAATGAATGGAAAGAACAATAGGTTATTGAGATGGTCTCTAGAGTTGCATGCTCTTAATTTGGAAATAAGGCATATAAAGGGGAAGGATAATATCATAGCTGATGCTCTTTCAAGAAGTACAGTGTGACATGTATAATTATATTGGTTGTATGTGAATTGATGTTCTTTTTTTTATTTAATTAGGTGACTGGTAATATTTTATTTTATTAACTAACCTTTTAAAGCTTGTTGGCTTTCTTTTTGGGGAGAGGTGTTATGATGAACTAATTCCTCAGTTTTAGGGGAAGACTCTTGTCACAAGATGGCACTGGCCATCAGTCAGTCTGGGGTATAACTGGCCAGTCTTAGTATTATAGTATGTGGAACCCTGTGATTGGTCGTGGTCAGGAGGTGGAAAATCTGGTGTGCTCCACACTCGGAGTCCAGAGTCGGTGAAGTCAACATCTGGTCTCTTGTCTCCTAAACCATAAGTATCGAGTGTTAGTGTATTCTTACTGCTCCAGATTCCGGAGTTATTATATTTTATATGGTGATGTTTACGGTGTAGTATTATTTTTTTATATGGTGATGCTTAGGATTTAGTGATTATATATTATAGTGTGATGGTTAGGATTTATGTTCATTTATTATTACTTGAGTTTCCGATTTCCTTTGTTGTATATATTCTGTATAAAATTTCGTCTTCAGCTTTAGTTATACTTTTGTAAATAAATAGTAAGTTTGAACTTCTAGGGTAATTTAATTTATTAAACACGTTGAAGAATTTGTTATGGGGGGGGGTCAAGACTCGCTTTGTATCGTAACAGTTGTATTAAGGACTGTAAATTTGAATTCAATGGAGAATGTTATGCATGAAAATTTGATAATGCGATGTGTAATCCGCTTTCATCAGTGTTGAGCAACTTACATATGGAATTTTTGGAGAGGAATCTTCGAGTAATGTTAGTGTCGTTTATCATGTAATGTTACTGTCATCTTTCAAGTAGTGTTATAGTCGTCTCTTAAGTAATTTTAGTGTCGTCTATCAAGTAATGTTAGTTTCATCTATCAAGTAATGTTAGTGTCGTCTGTCAAGTAATGTTAGTGTCGACTAGCAAGTAATGGTAGTGCCGTATGTTTAGTAATGTTAGTGTCGTCAAATCAAGTAATGTTAGTTTCATCTATCAAGTAATATTAGTGTCGTCTATCTAGTAATGTTAGTGGCGTCTATCAAGTAATGTCAGTGTCATCTATCAAGTAATGTTAGTGTCGTCTATCAAGTAATGTTAGTGTCGTCTATCAAGTAATGTTAGTGACGACTATCAAGTAATGTTAGTGACGACTATCAAGTAATGTTAGTGTCGACTATCAAGTGATGTTAGTGTCGACTATCAAGTAATGTTAGTATCAACTATCAAGTAATGTTAGTGTCGACTATCAAGTAATGTTAGTGTAGTCTATCAAGTAATGTTAGTGTCGACAATCAAATAATGTTAGAGTCGTCTATCAAGTAATGTTAGTTTCATCTATCAAGTAATGTTAGTGTCAACTATCAAGTAATGTTAGTGTCGACTATCAAGTAATGTTAGTGTCGACTATCAAGTAATGTTAGTGTCGTCTATCAAGTAATGTTAGTGTCGTCTATCAAGTAATGTTAGTGTCGTCTATCAAATAATGTTAGTGTCATCTATCAAGTAATGGTAGTTTCAACTATCAAGTAATGTTAGTGTCGTCTATCAAGTAATGTTAGTTTCTTCTATCAAGTAATGTTAAGTGTCGTCTATCAAGTAATGTTAATGTAGTCTATCAAGTAATGTTAGTGTCGACAATCAAATAATGTTAGTGTCGTCTATCAAGTAATGTTAGTTTCATCTATCAAGTAATGTTAGTGTCGTCTATCAAGTAATGTTAGTGTAGTCTATCAAGTAATGTTAGTGTCGACTATCAAGTAATGTTAGTGTCGACTATCAAGTAATGTTAGTGTTGACTATCAAGTAATGTTAGTGTCGTCTATCAAGTAATGTTAGTGTCGTCTATCAAGTAATGTTAGTGTCGACTATCAAGTAATGTTAGTGTCGACTATCAAGTAATGTTAGTGTCGTCTATCAAGTAATGTTAGTGTCGTCTATCAAGTAATGTTAGTTTCATCTATCAAGTAATGTTAGTGTCGTCTATCAAGTAATGTTAGTGTAGTCTATCAAGTAATGTTAGTGTCGACTATCAAATAATGTTAGTGTCGTCTATCAAGTAATGTTAGTTTCATCTATCAAGTAATGTTAGTGTCGTCTATCAAGTAATGTTAGTGTCGACTATCAAGTAATGTTAGTGTCGACTATCAAGTAATGTTAGTGTCGTCTATCAAGTAATGTTAGCGTCGTCTATCAAGTAATGTTAGTGTCGTCTATCAAGTAATGTTTGTTTCATCTATCAAGTAATATTAGTGTCGTCTATCAAGTAATGTTAGTGTAGTCTATCAAGTAATGTTAGTATCGACTATCAAATAATGTTAGTGTCGTCTATCAAGTAATGTTAGTTTCATCTATCAAGTAATGTTAGTGTCGTCTATCAAATAATGTTAGTTTCATCTATCAAGTAATGTTAGTGTCGTCTATCAAGTAATGTTAGTGTAGTCTATCAAGTAATGTTAGTGTCGACTATCAAATAATGTTAGTGTTAACTATTAAGTATTGTTAGTGTCGACTATCAAATAATGTTAGTGTCGTCTATCAAGTAATGTTAGTGTCGACTATCAAGAAATGTACGTGTCGACTATCAAGTAATGTTAGTGTCCTATGTTTAGTAATGTTAGTGTCGTCTATCAAGTAATGTTAGTGTCGTCTATCAAGTAATGTTAGTGTCGTCTATCAAGTAATGTTAGTGTCCTATGTTTAGTAATGTTACTTTAATCTATCAAGTAATGTTAGTGTCGTCTATCAAGTAATGTTAGTGTCGTCTATCAAGTAATGTTAGTTTCATCTATCAAGTAATGTTAGTGTCGTCTATCAAATAATGTTAGTGTCGTCTATCAAGTAATGTTAGTTTCATCTATCAAGTAATGTTAGTGTCGTCTATCAAGTAATGTTAGTTTCATCTATCAAGTAATGTTAGTGTCATCTACCAAGTAATGTTAGTTTCATCTATCAAGTAATGTTAGTGTCGTCTATCAAGTAATGTTAGTGTCGTCTATCAAGTAATGTTAGTGTCGACTATCAAGTAATGTTAGTGTCGACTATCAAGTAATGTTAGTGTCAACTATCAAGTATTGTTAGTGTCGACTATCAAGTAATGTTAGTGTCAACTATCAAGTATTGTTAGTGTCGACTATCAAGTAATGTTAGTGTCGACTATCAAGTAGTGCTAGTGTCTTCTATCAAGTAATGTTAGTGTCGTCTATCAAGTAATGTTAGTGTCGTCTATCAAGTAATGTTAGTGTCGACTATCAAGTAATGTTAGTGTCAACTATCAAGTATTGTTAGTGTCGACTATCAAGTAATGTTAGTGTCGACTATCAAGTAGTGTTAGTGTCTTCTATCAAGTAATGTTAGTGTCGTCTATCAAGTAATGTTAGTGTCGACGATCAAGTAGTGCTAGTGTCGTCTATCAAATAATGTTAGTGTCGACTATCAAGTAATGTTAGTGTCGACTATCAAGAAATGTTAGTGTCGTATGTTAAGTAATGTTAGTGTCGACTATCAAGTAATGTTAGTGTCCTATGTTTAGTAATGTTAGTGTCGTCTATCAAGTAATGTTAGTTTCATCTATCAAGTAATGTTAGTGTCGTCTATCAAGTAATGTTAGTGTCGACTATTAAGTAATGATAGTGTCAACTATCAAGTATTGTTAGTGTCGACTATCAAGTAATGTTAGTGTCGACTATCAAGTAATGTTAGTGTCGACTATCAAGTAATGTTAGTGTCGTCTATCAAGTAATGTTAGTGTCGTCTATCAAATAATGTTAGTGTCGTCTATCAAGTAATGTTAGTGTCCTATGTTTAGTAATGTTAGTGTCGTCTATCAAGTAATGTTAGTGTCGTCTATCAAGTAATGTTAGTGTCGACTATCAAGTAATGTTAGTGTCAACTATCAAGTAATGTTAGTGTCAACTATCAAGTATTGTTAGTGTCGACTATCAAGTAATGTTAGTGTCAACTATCAAGTATTGTTAGTGTCGACTATCAAGTAATGTTAGTGTCGACTATCAAGTAGTGCTAGTGTCTTCTATCAAGTAATGTTAGTGTCGACTATCAAGTAATGTTAGTGTCGACGATTATGTAGTGCTAGTGTCGTCTATCAAATAATGTTAGTGTCGACTATCAAGTAATGTTAGTGTCGACTATCAAGAAATGTTAGTGTCGTATGTTAAGTAATGTTAGTGTCGTCTATCAAATAATGTTAGTGTCGACTATCAAGTAATGTTAGTGTCCTATGTTTAGTAATGTTAGTGTCGTCTATCAAGTAATGTTAGTTTCATCTATCAAGTAATGTTAGTGTCGTCTATCAAATAATGTTAGTGTCGTCTATCAAGTAATATTAGTGTCCTATGTTTAGTAATGTTAGTGTCGTCTATCAAATAATGTTAGTTTCATCTATCAGTAATGTTAGTGTCGACTATCAAGAAATGTTAGTGTCGTATGTTAAGTAATGTTATTGTCGTCTATCAAATAATGTTAGTGTCGACTATCAAGTAATGTTAGTGTCCTATGTTTAGTAATGTTAGTGTCGTCTATCTAGTAATGTTAGTTTCATCTATCAAGTAATGTTAGTGTCGTCTATCAAGTAATGTTAGTGTCGTCTATCAAGTAATGTTAGTGTCGTCTATCAAGTAATGTTAGTGTCGACTATCAAGTAATGTTAGTGTCGTCTTACAAGTAATGTTAGTGTCGTCTATCAAGTAATGTTAGTTTCTTTCTGTCAAGTAATGTTAGTTTCGTCTATCAAGTAATGTTATTGTCGACTATCAAGTAGTGCTAGTGTCATCTTTCAAGTAATGTTAGTGTCATCTATCAAGTAATGCCACCGGCATCTATCAAATAGCCTAATATTAGTGTCATCTATCAAGTAATGTTACTGTCATCTATCAAGTAATGTTACTGTCATCTATCAAGTAGCCTAATATTAGTGTTATCTATTAAGTCATGCTACTGTCATTTATCAACCAATATTAGTGTGATCTATCAAGTAATATTAGTATCATTTATCTTCCAATGTTACTGTCATCTATCAAGTAAAGTTTCTGTCATATATTATGTAATATTAGTATCATCTATCAAGTAATGTTTGTGTAGAATATCAATTAAATGTTTGTGTCATCAATCAACCACTGTTAGTGTCATCTATTAACCACTGTTATTGTCATCTATAAACCACTGTTAGTGTCATCTATCAACCACTGTCAGTGTCATCTATCAAACACTATTATGTGTCATGTATCAACCACTGTTAGTGTCATCTATGAACCACTGTCATTGTCATCTACGAACCACTGTTACTGTCATCTATGAACCACTGTTAATGTCATCTATCAACCACTGTTATGTGTCATCTATCAACCACTATCAGTGTCATCTATCAACCACTGTTAGTGTCATCTATCAACCACTGTCAGTGTATCTATCAACCACTGTCATTGTCATCTATCAACCACTGTTATGTGTCATCTATCAACCACTGTTAGTGTCATCTATCAACCACTGTCAGTGTCATCTATCAACCACTGTTATGTGTCATCTATGAACGACTGTTAGTGTCATCTATGAACCACTGTTAGTGTCATCTATGAACCACTGTTAGTGTCATCAATCAACCACTGTCAGTGTCATCTATCAACCACTGTCATTGTCATCTATCAACCACTGTCAGTGTCATCTATCAACCACTGTCATTGTCATCTATCAACCACTGTTATGTGTCATCTATCAACCACTGTTAGTGTCATCTATCAACCACTGTCAGTGTCATCTATCAACCACTGTCATTATGTGTCATCTATGAACGACTGTTAGTGTCATCTATGAACCACTGTTAGTGTCATCTATGAACCACTGTTAGTGTCATCAATCAACCACTGTCAGTGTCATCTATCAACCACTGTCATTGTCATCTATCAACCACTGTCAGTGTCATCTATCAACCACTGTCATTGTCATCTATCAACCACTGTTATGTGTCATCTATCAACCAATCATTAAATAACGATTAACCACTGCTATAAATAATCTATCAACCACCGTTAGTTAATTCATCAACCATTGTCATTGCTATTGCGAACCACTGTTATGTGTCATCTATCAACTACTGTTAGCCATCTATCAACCATCGTCAAAAGCTATCTATAAACCACTGTTAAAATATCTATGAATCCAGCCGTCAGCTATCTATCAACCATTGTTATGTTTCAATCTATCAACCACTGCTAGTGTCATCTAAGGAACCATCGTCATTGTCATCTATGAACCACTGTTATGTCATCTATCGCCACCGTTATATACATCTATCACCCACTGTCAGCCATCTATCAACCACCGCCGCGTCATACCCTATCAACCACTTGTTATGTGTCACCCATAACCACTGTTAGTGTTATCTGGTGAACCAATGTTAGTGCTACTCATCAACCACTGTTATGTGTCATCTATGAACCACTGTTAGTGTCATCTATGAACCACTGGTAGTGTCATCTATGAACCACTGTTAGTGTCATCTATGAACCACTGTTAGTGTCATCTATGAACCACTGTTAGTGTCATCTATCAAGTAATGTTAGTCTCATCTTTAATTTAATGTTTCTGTCATCGATCAAATAAAGTTAATGTAATTTATCAATTAATGTTAGTATCATCTATCAGCTAATGTCAGTGTCATCCATCAGCGAATGTTAGTGTCATCTATGAACCACTGTTAGTGTCATCTATGAACCACTGTTAGTGTCATCTATGAACCACTGTTAGTGTCATCTATGAACCACTGTTAGTGTCATCTATGAACCACTGTTAATGTCATCTATGAACGACTGTTAGTGTCATCTATCAAGTAATGTTAGTCTCATCTGTAATTTAATGTTTCTGTCATCGATCAAATAAAGTTAATGTCATTTATCAATTAATGTTAGTATCATCTATCAGTTAATGTCAGTGTCATCCATCAGCGAATGTTAGTGTCATCGATGAACCACTGTTATTGTCATCTATCAAGTAATGTTAGTCTCATCTTTAATTTAATGTTTCTGTCAACGATCAAATAAAGTTAATGTCATTTATCAATTAATGTTAGTATTATCTATCAGTTAATGTCAGTGTCATCCATCAGCGAATGTTAGTGTTATCTATGAACCACTGTTAGTGTCATCTATGAACCAATTCTTAGTGTCATCTATTAACCACTGTGAGTGTCATCTATTAACCACTGTTAGTGTGATCTATTAACCACTGTCATTGTCATCTATGAACCACTGTTAGTGTCATCTATGAACCACTGTTAGTTTCATCTATGAACCACTGTTAGTGTCATCTATTAACCACTGTTAGTGTCATCTATTACCCACTGAGTGTAATCTCATCTATCAACCACTGTTAGTGTCATCTATCAACCACCCACTCCAGTGTCATCTATCAAGTAATGTTAGTCTCATCTATAATTTAATGTTCCTGTCAACGATCAATTAAATTTAATGTCATTTATCAATTAATGTTAGTATCATCTATCAGTTAATGTCAGTGTCATCCATCAACGAATGTTAATGTCATCTATGAACCACTGATAGTGTCATCTATGAACCACTGTTAGTGTCATCTATGAACCACTGTTAGTGTCATCTATTAACCACTGTTAGTGTCATTTATGAACCACTGTTAGTGTCATCTATTAACCACAGATAGTGTAATCTATGAACCAATGTTAGTGTCATCTATGAACCACTGTGAGTGTCATCCATTAACCACTGTTAGTATCATATATGAACCACTGTTAGTGTCATCTATGAACCACTGTTAGTGTCATCTATAAACCACTGTTAGTGTCATCTATAAACCACTGTTAGTGTCATCTATTAACCACTGTTAGTGTCATCTATTAACGACTGTTAGTGTCATCTATGAACCTCTGTTAGTGTCATCTATGAACCACCGTTATTATCATCTATTAACCACTGTTAGTGTCATCTATGAACCACTGTTAGTGTCATCTATAAACCATTGTTAGTGTCATCTATGAACCACTGTTAGTGTCATCTATTAACCACTGTTAGTGTCATCTATGAACCACTGTTAGTGTCATCTATTAACCACGGTTAGTGTCATCTATGAACCACTGTTAGTTTCATCTATGAACCACTGTTAGTGTCATCTATGAACCACTGCTAGTGTCATCTATGAACCACTGCTTGTGTCATCTATGAACCACTGTTAGTGTCATCAATGAACCACTGTTAGTGTCATCTATTAACCACTGTTACTATCATCTATTAACCACTGTTAGTGTCATCTATGAACCACTGTTAGTGTCATCTATGAACCACTGTTAGTGTCATCTATGAACCACTGTTAGTGTCATCTATGAACCACTGTTAGTGTCATCTATTAACCACTGTTAGTGTCATCTATGAACCACTGTTAGTGTCATCTATTAACCACGGTTAGTGTCATCTATGAACCACTGTTAGTTTCATCTATGAACCACTGTTAGTGTCATGGTATGAACCACTGCTAGTGTCATCTATGAACCACTGCTTGTGTCATCTATGAACCACTGTTAGTGTCATCAATGAACCACTGTTAGTGTCATCTATGAACCACTGTTAGTGTCATCGATGAAGCACTGTTAGTGTCATCTATGAACCACTGTTAGTGTCATCTATGAACCACTGTTAGTGTCATCTATGAACCACTGTTAGTGTCATCTATCAAGTAATGTTAGTCTCATCTTTAATTTAATGTTTTTGTCATCGATCGAATAAAGTTAATGTAATTTATCAATTAATGTTAGTATCATCTATCAGCTAATGTCAGTGTCATCCATCAGCGAATGTTAGTGTCATCTATGAACCACTGTTAGTGTCATCCATCAGCGAATGTTAGTGTCATCTATGAACCACTGTTAGTGTCATCTATGAACCACTGTTAGTGTCATCTATGAACCACTGTTAGTGTCATCTATGAACCACTGTTAATGTCATCTATGAACCACTGTTAGTGTCATCTATCAAGTAATGTTAGTCTCATCTTTAATTTAATGTTTCTGTCATCGATCAAATAAAGTCAATGTCATTTATCAATTAATGTTAGTATCATCTATCAGTTAATGTCAGTGTCATCCATCAGCGAATGTTAGTGTCATCTATGAACCACTGTTAGTGTCATCTATCAAGTAATGTTAGTCTCATCTTTAATTGAATGTTTCTGTCAACGATCAAATAAAGTTAATGTCATTTATCAATTAATGTTAGTATCATCTATCAGTTAATGTCAGTGTCATCCATCAGCGAATGTTAGTGTCATCTATGAACCACTGTTAGTGTCATCTATGAACCAATTCTTAGTGTCATCTATTAACCACTGTGAGTGTCATCTATTAACCACTGTTAGTGTTATCTATTAACCACTGTCATTGTCATCTATGAACCACTGTTAGTGTCATCTATGAACCACTGTTAGTTTCATCTATGAACCACTGTTAGTGTCATCTATTAACCACTGTTAGTGTCATCCATTACCCACTAAGTGTAATCTATGAACCACTGTTAATGTCATCTATGTACCACAGTTAGTGTCATCTATTAACCACTGTTAGTGTCATCTATGAACCACTGTTAGTGTCATCTATGAACCACTGTTAGTGTCATCTATTAACCACTGTTAGTGTCATCTATCAACCACTGTTAGTGTCATCTATCAACCACTGTTAGTGTCATCTATCAACCACTGTTAGTGTCATCTATGAACTACTGTTAATGTCATCTATGAACCACTGTTAGTGTCATCTATCAAGTAATGTTAGTCTCATCTATAATTTAATGTTCCTGATAACGATCAATTAAATTTAATGTCATTTATCAATTAATGTTAGTATCATCTATCAGTTAATGTCAGTGTCATCAATCAACGAATGTTAATGTCATCTATGAACCACTGTTAGTGTCATCTATTAACCACAGATAGTGTAATCTATGAACTAATGTTAGTGTCATCTATGAACCACTGTGAGTGTCATCCATTAACCACTGTTAGTATCATCTATGAACCACTGTTAGTGTCATCTATGAACCACTGTTAGTGTCATCTATGAACCACTGTTAGTGTCATCTATGAACCACTGTTAGTGTCATCTATAAACCACTGTTAGTGTCATCTATTAACCACTGTTAGTGTCATCTATTAACCACTGTTAGTGTCATCTATGAACCTCTGTTAGTGTCATCTATGAACCACCGTTATGTCATCTATTAACCACTGTTAGTGTCATCTATGAACCACTGTTAGTGTCATCTATGAACCATTGTTAGTGTAATCTATGAACCACTGTTAGTGTCATCTATTAACCACTGTTAGTGTCATCTATGAACCACTGTTAGTGTCATCTATTAACCACTATTAGTGTCATCTATGAACCACTGTTAGTTTCATCTATGAACCACTGTTAGTGTCATCTATGAACCACTGCTAGTGTCATCTATGAACCACTGCTTGTGTCATCTATGAACCACTGTTAGTGTCATCAATGAACCACTGTTAGTGTCATCTATTAACCACTGTTACTGTCATCTATTAACCACTGTTAGTGTTATCTATGAACCACTGTTAGTGTCATCTATGAACCACTGTTAGTGCCATCAATGAACCACTGTTAGTGTAATTAACCACTGTTACTGTCATCTATTAACCACTGTTAGTGTCATCTATGAACCACTGTTAGTGTCATCTATGAACCACTGTTAGTGTCATGAACCACTGTTATGAACCACTGTTAGTGTCATCTATGAATCTATGAACCACTGCTAGTGTCATCTTGAACCACTGTGTCATCTATGAACCACTGTTAGTGTCATCAATGAACCACTGTTAGTGTCATCTATGAACCACTGTTAGTGTCATCGATGAACCACTGTTAGTGTCATCTATGAACTACTGTTAGTGTCATCTATGAACCACTGTTAGTGTCATCTATGAACCACTGTTAGTGTCATCTATTAACCACTGTTAGTGTCATCTATTAACCACTGTTATTGTCATCTATTAACCACTGTTAGTGTCATCTATGAACCACTGTTAGTGTCATCTATCAACCACTGTCAGTGCCATCTATCAACCACTGTTATGTGTCATCTATGAACCACTGTTAGTGTCATCTATGAACCACTGTTAGTGTCATCTATGAACCACTGTTAGTGTCATCTATTAACCACTGTTACTGTCATCTATGAACCTCTGTTAGTGTCATCTATTAACCACTGTTGGTGTCATCTATTAACCACTGTTAGTTTCATCTATGAACCTCTGTTAGTGTCATCTATGAACCACTGTTACTGTTATCTATTAACCACTGTTAATGTCATCTATCAACCACTGTTAGTGTCATCTATCAACCACTGTCAGTGTCATCTATCAACCACTGTTATGTGTCATCTATGAACGACTGTTAGTGTCATCTATGAACCACTGTTAGTGTCATCTATGAACCACTGTTAGTGTCATCTATGAACCACTGTTAGTGTCATCTATCAACCACTGTCAGTGTCATCTATCAACCACTGTTATGTGTCATCTATGAGCGAATGTTAGTGTCATCTATGAACCACTGTTAGTGTCATCTATGAACCAATTCTTAGTGTCATCTATTTACCACTGTGAGTGTCATCTATTAACCACTATTAGTGGTATCTATTAACCACTGTCATTGTCATCTATGAACCACTGTTAGTGTCATCTATGAACCACTGTTAGTTTCATCTATGAACCACTGTTAGTGTCATCTATTACCCACTGAGTGTAATCTATGAACCACTGTTAATGTCATCTATGTACCACAGTTAGTGTCATCTATTAACCACTGTTAGTGTCATCTATATACCACAGTTAGTGTCATCTATTAACCACTGTTAGTGTCATCTATGAACCACTGTTAGTGTCATCTATGTACCACAGTTAGTGTCATCTATTAACCACTGTTAGTGTCATCTATTACCCACTGAGTGCAATCTATGAACCACTGTTAATGTCATCTATGTACCACAGTTAGTGTCATCTATTAACCACTGTTAGTGTCATCTATGAACCACTGTTAGTGTCATCTATGAACCACTGTTAGTGTCATCTATTAACCACTGTTAGAGTCATCTATCAACCACTGTTAGTGTCATCTATCAACCACTGTTAGTGTCATCTATCAACCACTGTTAGTGTCATCTATAAACTACTGTTAATGTCATCTATGAACCACTGTTAGTGTCATCTATCAAGTAATGTTAGTCTCATCTATAATTTAATGTTCCTGTCAACGATCAATTAAAGTTAATGTCATTTATCAATTAATGTTAGTATCATCTATCAGTTAATGTCAGTTTCATCCATCAACGAATGTTAATGTCATCTATGAACCACTGATAGTGTCATCTATGAACCACTGTTAGTGTCATCTATGAACCACTGTTAGTGTCATCTATTAACCACTGTTAGTGTCATCTATGAACCACTGTTAGTGCCATCTATGAACCACTGTTAGTGTCATCTATTAACCACAGATAGTGTAATCTATGAACCAATGTTAGTGTCATCTATGAACCACTGTTAGTGTCATCTATTAACCACTGTTAGTGTCATCTATGAACCACTGTTAGTGTCATCTATTAACCACTGTTAGTATCATCTATGAACCACTGTTAGTGTCATCTATTAACCACTGTTAGTGTCATCTATTAACCACTGTTAGTGTCATTTATGAACCACTGTTAGTGTCATCTATTAACCACAGATAGTGTAATCTATGAACCAATGTTAGTGTCATCTATGAACCCCTGTGAGTGTCATCCATTAACCACTGTTAGTATCATCAATGAACCACTGTTAGTGTCATCTATGAACCACTGTTAGTGTCATCTATGAACCACTCTTAGTGTCATCTATGAACCACTGTTAGTGTCATCTATTAACCACTGTTAGTGTCATCTATTAACCACTGTTAGTGTCATCTATGAACCTCTGTTAGTGTCATCTATGAACCACTGTTTCTGTCATCTATTAACCACTGTTAGTGTCATCTATCAACCACTGTTAGTGTCATCTATGAACTACTGTTAATGTCATCTATGAACCACTGTTAGTGTCATCTATCAAGTAATGTTAGTCTCATCTATAATTTAATGTTCCTGATAACGATCAATTAAATTTAATGTCATTTATCAATTAATGTTAGTATCATCTATCAGTTAATGTCAGTGTCATCAATCAACGAATGTTAATGTCATCTATGAACCACTGTTAGTGTCATCTATTAACCACAGATAGTGTAATCTATGAACTAATGTTAGTGTCATCTATGAACCACTGTGAGTGTCATCCATTAACCACTGTTAGTATCATCTATGAACCACTGTTAGTGTCATCTATGAACCACTGTTAGTGTCATCTATGAACCACTGTTAGTGTCATCTATAAACCACTGTTAGTGTCATCTATTAACCACTGTTAGTGTCATCTATTAACCACTGTTAGTGTCATCTATGAACCTCTGTTAGTGTCATCTATGAACCACCGTTACTGTCATCTATTAACCACTGTTAGTGTCATCTATGAACCACTGTTAGTGTCATCTATGAACCATTGTTAGTGTAATCTATGAACCACTGTTAGTGTCATCTATTAACCACTGTTAGTGTCATCTATGAACCACTGTTAGTGTCATCTATTAACCACGATTAGTGTCATCTATGAACCACTGTTAGTTTCATCTATGAACCACTGTTAGTGTCATCTATGAACCACTGCTAGTGTCATCTATGAACCACTGCTTGTGTCATCTATGAACCACTGTTAGTGTCATCAATGAACCACTGTTAGTGTCATCTATTAACCACTGTTACTGTCATCTATTAACCACTGTTAGTGTCATCTATGAACCACTGTTAGTGTCATCTATGAACCACTGTTAGTGTCATCAATGAACCACTGTTAGTGTCATCTATTAACCACTGTTACTGTCATCATAACCACTCATCTATAACCACTGTTAGTGTCATCTATGAACCACTGTTAGTGTCATCTATGAACCACTGTTAGTGTCATCTATGAACCACTGTTAGTGTCATCTATTAACCACTGTTAGTGTCATCTATGAAGCACTGTTAGTGTCATCTATGAACCACTGTTAGTGTCATCTATGAACCACTGCTAGTGTCATCTATGAACCACTGCTTATGTCATCTATGAACCACTGTTAGTGTCATCAATGAACCACTGTTAGTGTCATCTATGAACCACTGTTAGTGTCATCGATGAACCACTGTTAGTGTCATCTATGAACTACTGTTAGTGTCATCTATGAACCACTGTTAGTGTCATCTATGAACCACTGTTAGTGTCATCTATTAACCACTGTTAGTGTCATCTATTAACCACTGTTATTGTCATCTATTAACCACTGTTAGTGTCATCTATGAACCACTGTTAGTGTCATCTATCAACCACTGTCAGTGCCATCTATCAACCACTGTTATGTGTCATCTATGAACCACTGTTAGTGTCATCTATGAACCACTGTTAGTGTCATCTATGAACCACTGTTAGTGTCATCTATTAACCACTGTTACTGTCATCTATGAACCTCTGTTAGTGTCATCTATTAACCACTGTTGGTGTCATCTATTAACCACTGTTAGTTTCATCTATGAACCTCTGTTAGTGTCATCTATGAACCACTGTTACTGTTATCTATTAACCACTGTTAATGTCATCTATCAACCACTGTTAGTGTCATCTATCAACCACTGTCAGTGTCATCTATCAACCACTGTTATGTGTCATCTATGAACGACTGTTAGTGTCATCTATGAACCACTGTTAGTGTCATCTATGAACCACTGTTAGTGTCATCTATGAACCACTGTTAGTGTCATCTATCAACCACTGTCAGTGTCATCTATCAACCACTGTTATGTGTCATCTATGAGCGAATGTTAGTGTCATCTATGAACCACTGTTAGTGTCATCTATGAACCAATTCTTAGTGTCATCTATTTACCACTGTGAGTGTCATCTATTAACCACTATTAGTGGTATCTATTAACCACTGTCATTGTCATCTATGAACCACTGTTAGTGTCATCTATGAACCACTGTTAGTTTCATCTATGAACCACTGTTAGTGTCATCTATTACCCACTGAGTGTAATCTATGAACCACTGTTAATGTCATCTATGTACCACAGTTAGTGTCATCTATTAACCACTGTTAGTGTCATCTATATACCACAGTTAGTGTCATCTATTAACCACTGTTAGTGTCATCTATGAACCACTGTTAGTGTCATCTATGTACCACAGTTAGTGTCATCTATTAACCACTGTTAGTGTCATCTATTACCCACTGAGTGCAATCTATGAACCACTGTTAATGTCATCTATGTACCACAGTTAGTGTCATCTATTAACCACTGTTAGTGTCATCTATGAACCACTGTTAGTGTCATCTATGAACCACTGTTAGTGTCATCTATTAACCACTGTTAGAGTCATCTATCAACCACTGTTAGTGTCATCTATCAACCACTGTTAGTGTCATCTATCAACCACTGTTAGTGTCATCTATAAACTACTGTTAATGTCATCTATGAACCACTGTTAGTGTCATCTATCAAGTAATGTTAGTCTCATCTATAATTTAATGTTCCTGTCAACGATCAATTAAAGTTAATGTCATTTATCAATTAATGTTAGTATCATCTATCAGTTAATGTCAGTTTCATCCATCAACGAATGTTAATGTCATCTATGAACCACTGATAGTGTCATCTATGAACCACTGTTAGTGTCATCTATGAACCACTGTTAGTGTCATCTATTAACCACTGTTAGTGTCATCTATTAACCACTGTTAGTGTCATCTATGAACCACTGTTAGTGCCATCTATGAACCACTGTTAGTGTCATCTATTAACCACAGATAGTGTAATCTATGAACCAATGTTAGTGTCATCTATGAACCACTGTTAGTGTCATCTATTAACCACTGTTAGTGTCATCTATGAACCACTGTTAGTGTCATCTATTAACCACTGTTAGTATCATCTATGAACCACTGTTAGTGTCATCTATTAACCACTGTTAGTGTCATCTATTAACCACTGTTAGTGTCATTTATGAACCACTGTTAGTGTCATCTATTAACCACAGATAGTGTAATCTATGAACCAATGTTAGTGTCATCTATGAACCCCTGTGAGTGTCATCCATTAACCACTGTTAGTATCATCAATGAACCACTGTTAGTGTCATCTATGAACCACTGTTAGTGTCATCTATGAACCACTCTTAGTGTCATCTATGAACCACTGTTAGTGTCATCTATTAACCACTGTTAGTGTCATCTATTAACCACTGTTAGTGTCATCTATGAACCTCTGTTAGTGTCATCTATGAACCACTGTTTCTGTCATCTATTAACCACTGTTAGTGTCATCTATGAACCACTATTAGTGTCATCTATGCACCACTGTTAGTTTCATCTATGAACCACTGTTAGTGTCATCTATGAACCACTGTTAGTGTCATCTATTAACCACTGTTAGTGTCATCTATGAACCACTGTTAGTTTCATCTATGAACCACTGTTAATGTCATCTATGAACCACTGCTAGTGTTGTAGTGGACGTCTCCCCTACAACTGTTTACAACTGCATAGCCACGCCACCACCTGTTACCATCTTCCCTAGCAACCAAGCGTATCCGCATTCCAATGTCGCCGTATCCTAGCAACCGAGCCAAAAGACCGGCGACTTCTCGGCTTTTCCCAACATGACTCATAGCGGCTACTGGGTATATAAGCTCTGTCTCTCCATTGAGATTCATTCTGCCCATTTTCCTGAACAAGCAACATCTCCTCCAGCAAGCTCCTAGCTGTCCAGCATTCATTCAACCATGAGGCCAGCAACAGGCAACATCTTCTCTTACGAAGCTCCTGCACATCTACCTCCTTCAACACGCTACTCACCGAACGTCTTCTACTGAGCAGCTCCCCACCACACGGCATCTCCAGCACCAGACTGTCTATCATATAACTTATATATTATACAAGAAAACCACATTAGAGTTTCCTTCCATCCTGAGTGCTAGACAACATTAATATATCGATACCCCTACAATGGTGACTCCCGGAGGTAAGCACTCACACAGGATGGAGGATGGACGGATCTCTCTGCCGACTTTCAACCACAACGTCGAGGACTGGCTTGACCATGTGGAAGCAGCCCTCGCCGGCTCACGAGCGACCGACGGGCAAAAGTATTGCGCCCTGCTCTGTGCCTTGCCCACTAGGGCAATATGTAGTTTCTATGGGCAGAAATCATGGCAGTATCTTCAGATTTGAAAAAGTTTTCATTTTTTTGCTGATGAGAATTTAGCAAAATCTTATGAAAATTCAATATTTCACCTTTTACCAACTTACCACTAAATAGCTTATTTAAAAATGGTAAATGTATCAGGTTAATTTTTAGGATGAAAATGATCCAAGAATAGTGAAACGAATGATCTTGACACATTTATTAAATTTATATTCATTTTCGCTCAAATCCGTAAATACAAAACCCGGTTTACTACTACGACCCAGTGTTGCCTCCGCCGAACATATCTTTCTTGCTTCCTGTTTCTCTCTCATCACCTCCTGCTGACCACCTGAGCTCGGATGCCAGCCTTCCCTCCTCTCCTGGCTGTACATGGGCTACTGGCCTCTTTCACTTGCTGTACACGCGCTCTATACTCTGGGTGTCTTGGGGCCAGGCAGGGACATACGCTCGGGGTTGTCAGAGCTCTGACTTGAACATTGGTGAGGCTGCAGGTAGAGGCTCACTGCTTCTGGATAATTATCCAGATCTATGAGATCAGTGAGGTCTTGGCACCTAGATTGACTTCAGGAGTCTTCCCTGACCCTAGAGGGAGGAATCGTCACCAACTTGATTCGTCATACTTTGGAATCCTCTCATAAGTCTCATATCAAGATCTTTTTTGGCCTCTTCTCTCCTCCTCATCCTTACTGCAGAGCATTGTCTACTGGGGGCTGCCTCAGGATGAGAGCATACCAGGAGATCTCCTCACAGTCTGCTCCACAATCTGAACAACCTTCCTTAGCTGACTCCTCAAGAGCTAAGCTGGAAGAGAACATGCCTCGGACCTTCGGAGAACATTGAGCTTGACCTTGGTGTTGAACCAAGGCAGCGAAGTAGACACTTTCGATAAGATTGGACAATAAGTCTCCAGGTTGTGAAGCTGGTTCCCTACAGTTTATGATGAGCGACCAAACTGCAGAACACAACCGTTGTGAACCAAAAATGTGAGACTGGACCTATCTGCAGGTAAACCAAGTCTATCCAGGCACATGACACGGATTTGATGGCACCGTCATGCAACCATTACTGGTCCATTATCCAATTAGTATGACAATTGCAAGCTCAACAGTGGAGGCGCCAACTGTGATTTTTCAAAGCCCAGTTTATTTCTAACTCAGTCAGAGTCAGCATCTTGCCAGAGGACCAAACCATCTTTTGTTTGAAAAGCTGCCATCCAGCTCCTGGATCAGATGTCTGATGCCAGCTCGTTGGTGTGGAGGTCACAAACAATCCAGACCAGCTTCTCCCAATCTTCCACTCATCCCACTTCTATGACCCCCTTGCCACCATCATTCGTGTTGGTGCTGTCCTCCATAGCCCGCAGAGTACTGAGTCACCTTTACTCCCTCTTTGAGCAAGTTCACAGCCATTTATCTCCACTCTCTCAGCTGGTTTCCTGATGTCATCTTTCTCTGGGTGAAATGCCACAAATCTTCCCTCCTGGTTCACCTGGGAGTGAGTGTTCACTCATACCGTCAGAATCTCAACTTTCACGGCACTTTCAGTGTCATCCCTTCTCCCATCAAGAACAAACAATTGATTCCCATTTTCTCTTATCTTATCAAGCTCTCTTCTAGATTCTGACAAGTTCCTCTGGAGCTCTCTCCTTGCTGCTGTTATGATCTTCTATCACCAGGTGAACATCATCAGGTGTTATCAGCCCGTCAATCCAGAAAAACATTGCTATCTCTGCAGTTTTCTCTGAGACCAGTGTGGTGTCGCATGCTGGCCAGAACTATGCTCGGGATATCTTTCCCTCTTCGAATCTTATGCCTGGAAGGTTTGGGATCATGCACTGGGTTAGGGACAAAGTCAGCATTCTCTGGTCAGCCTCAAGATCATGTGGAAGTGCTCTAGATCAGATTGGCTCCAATCATCGGCCTTTTTTTACCTCACCCTGGGCCTTCTCAAGTCTCTTTCATCAGCTATCTACCCTCTTCTCATCTCTCTAACAGCATATCCTGTCTCATGGAATCAGATATCTTGGCTAAAATCTAGGGACTATACTCTCCAGTCTTCTCTCTCTGTGCTGACAAATACCAGTTAGTCAAAGTAATCTTCGGTTCACGCTTACAACCTACAGAGATGTGGGCCTCAGTTTGATCGATACATCCAACTGGAACAGAGAACAGATTGAGGCACTTCGCAAATAATTATGTCAAACTCTGGTCAGTTCCTTGCCAAAGCTGTCATAACACAAGTTTTCTCTCTCCCAAGAGAGATATCTCTTGCCTTTCCCTATTCTAACAGTCTCTCACTAATCTTCTTCTGACATTTATGACTGAGACTTGACAGGTATTAACAGGCCTTACACAGCCAGCTTTGATGGTCATATCACTAGCAATGTGTCTTTGTTTGTGTAAGTTCTTTGGTTCTTTTCTTTGATTTGCCTGATTAAAACACCGTATCTCCAACATCTCTCAATGCCGCTCCGACTTAGAGCTCTCTCCCAGACCCAAGATAGTGACTGAGATGGCTGGATTTTTGGTTCCTCGTCCTGACACAAGCAGCCATCACAAATATTATCAGCATATAATCTAGACAAAAAAATATTGTGGTTTGATTAAAAGAATGAAGTCGAAAGCAATATTCTCTATTTAATTGTAATGCACTGCAGCTGTACGGCTAGATTTTCGATAAATTTCACGCTAAAATTTACCTAGCAAAAAGGTTGCAAAATATTGAAACTGAAATTATTTTTCTGTTTATACAAATCTCTAAGAAAATGATGGGCCATTGGTTTTAGCTGTGTTTCCTCTATGACACACCTAATATAAATTTCATTGGCCAATAAATAACTCCAGACTTCCCACATATAATCAACACCTCAACCTACCAGGATTCAAACCACGATCTTATAATTGCTTGATAAGGGTAGCATGCTACCTCTAGGCCACCAGGACAATAAAGCAGTCTAGACTCTACTATATTTCACACAAAAGCCTGTTCAACGAGCTTATGGCGCCGTGAACCTCAAATAGGGACCACCCATGCCGCTTAGGTGATCAGAGCAACGTTTTTAAATAAACTTCCGAAAATACGAGGATCTGCTCTGTTTTCATTAACCCAATAAAACTGCACGGACTTCTTCGCTAATCAAGACCTCTACTTTAACAGAGTTCAGACACGATCTTCTAATTTAACGACCGGGGAACGCCTGCTTTGGCCCACCAGGACACTAAGCATTCCTAGACTCTGCTATATTTCACACAAAGCCTGTTCCAACGGAAGCTTATGGCGTCAACCTCTAATGGGGACCCCCATTGCCCGCTTAAGGTGATCGAAACAACGTTTTGCAAATGTAGCTTCGAAACCCGAGGATCCTATATATTT
>NW_024748058.1:0-11238 GCF_018991925.1 Homarus americanus
ATTCGATAATTTACTTCCCAGAAAAGTCGACAATCTACTTTCCCGAAAAGTAGAAAAAAAATCTACTTTTCGGGAAAGTAGATAACCAACTTTCCCGGAAAGTAGATATTTCCCATTTTCTATGATACAAATTTCCCGTTTTCTATGATAATCTACTTCGCAAAATTAGGTAATATTTCCCCCAAATTCGATAATTTACTTCCCAGAAAAGTCGATAATCTACTTTCCCGAAAAGTAGAAAAAAAATCTACTTTTCGGGAAAGTAGATAACCAACTTTCCCGGAAAGTAGATATTTCCCATGTTCTATGATACAAATTTCCCGTTTTCTATGATAATCTACTTCGCAAAGTAGATATTTCCCGTTTTTTATGATATAAATTTCCCGTTTTCTATGATAATCTATTTCGCAAAATTAGGTAATATTTCCCCCAAAATTCGAAAATCTACTTCCCCGAAAAATCGATAATCTACTTTCCCGAAAAGCAGAAAATCTATCTACTTTTCGGGAATGTAGATAACCAACTTTCCCGGAAAGTAGATATTTCCGATTTTTTATGATACAAATTTCCCGTTTTCTATGATAATCTACTTCGCAAAATTAGGTAATATTTGCCCGTAAATTCGATAATTTACTTCCCAGAAAAGCCGAGCACTACCGAAAGTAGAAAAATTCCATTTTCGGGAAAGTAGATAACCAACTTTCCCGGAAAGTAGATATTTCCCATTTTCTATGATACAAATTTCCCGTTTTCTATGATAATCTAGGCAAAATTAGGTAATATTTCCCCCAAAATTCGAAAATCTACTTCCCGAAAAGTCGATAATCTACTTTCCCGAAAAGTAGAAAAAAATCTACTTTTCGGAAAAGTAGATAACCAACTTTCCCGGAAAGTAGATATTTCCCATTTTCTATGATACAAATTTCCCGTTTTCTATGATAATCTACTTCGCAAAATTAGGTAATATTTCCCCAAAATTCGATAATTTACTTCCCAGAAAAGTCGATAATCTACTTTCCCGAAAAGTAGAAAAAAAAATCTACTTTTCGGGAAAGTAGATAACCAACTTTCCCGGAAAGTAGATATTTCCCATTTTCTATGATACAAATTTCCCGTTTTCTATGATAATCTACTTCGCAAAATTAGGTAATATTTGCCCAAAATTCGATAATTTACTTCCCAGAAAAGTCGATAATCTACTTTCCCGAAAAGTAGAAAAAAATCTACTTTTCGGGAAAGTAGATAACCAACTTTCCCGGAAAGTAGATATTTCCCATTTTCTATGATACAAATTTCCCGTTTTCTATGATAATCTACTTCGCAAAATTAGGTAATATTTCCCCAAAATTCGATAATTTACTTCCCAGAAAAGTCGATAATCTACTTTCCCGAAAAGTAGAAAAAAAATCTACTTTTCGGGAAAGTAGATAACCAACTTTCCCGGAAAGTAGATATTTCCCATTTTCTATGATACAAATTTCCCGTTTTCTATGATAATCTACTTCGCAAAATTAGGTAATATTTCCCCCAAATTCGATAATTTACTTCCCAGAAAAGTCGATAATCTACTTTCCCGAAAAGTAGAAAAAAAATCTACTTTTCGGGAAAGTAGATAACCAACTTTCCCGGAAAGTAGATATTTCCCATTTTCTATGATACAAATTTCCCGTTTTCTATGATAATCTACTTCGCAAAATGGTAATATTTGCCCATTCGATAATTTACTTCCCAGGAAAGTCGATAATCTACTTTCTCCCAACTTTCGGAAAGTAGATTTTCATTTTCTATGATACAAATTTATAATCTACTTAGCAAAATTAGGTCATATTTCCCCAAAATTCGATAATTTACTCCCCAGAAAAGTCGATAATCTACTTTCCCGAAAAGTAGAAAAAATCTAGTTTTCGGGAAAGTAGATAACCAACTTTCCCGGAAAGTAGATATTTCCCATTTTCTATGATACAAATTTCCCGTTTTCTATGATAATCTACTTCGGAAAATTAGGTAATATTTGCCCAAAAGTCGATAATCTACTTCCCCAAAAAGTCGATAATCTACTTTCCCGAAACGTACTTACTTACGATCTTTTGAGAATCCGAATTTACTCTCTTTTTAATTGTCGTAAGTTGGAACTTAAGAGAAAAAAAAATAACTTACGATTTTTCTAATTCTCAAAAGATCGTAAGTACAGTATCTCCTTTTCGGTGACGTAGATTTTCTACTTTTCGGGAAAGTATAATAAATGGCTCTTTTCATTTTTGTCTTTGGAACCCTTTTGTTTTCAACTTTTTTATTAGGATTATTATAAAGAAAGAAAAGGGTATTTTTTTCATTTATACGACACATTAAGTTAATATACAAATAGGTATTGCAATGATTGACACCAGGTTACTGCTAGGTTAGGTTACCCTCATGGTACTACAACCTGTGTACACAGGGTCCCATAAAGGCGACCCAACCTGGATCATGCAAGGCTACCAGTGTACCTTGGTCGACGTGTCTCGCCTATCTCTACAGTAAGGGGCTCAGACAAGCCTCGGCACCCAGCCCTTGGCAGCATCACTGTCCCTAGCAGTGACACACAGCCTTTAGTGTCATCATATAGCCCTTACTAGCTGTACACAACTAGCTACTTATAAGCCCCTAGAAGCATCATGTAAATCTTATGGGAGAATCAATCAGCTTCCTCAGAGACACAGATGGCTCTTAAGAGCCTCACACATCCCTAAGTTGTCACAAACATCACTTATCCCCTTGAAGATACACTGCCTTGTAATTAATTTTTAATATGTGTAACAATTGAAAAACAAAAACAAAATACAATTACAAAAGTTTGTCCAGAGGAAAAATTCATTGGTTACAAAGTAAGTTGTGAACACGTAATAAATAAATAACTGATAATTAGGGTAAATTCTTAAACTGGCATTTATTATTTCAGTGCTGTGCCAGCTGGAGTAAAACATTGTGTTATACAAATGAAGATGAAACTACTGTACAAAATATCGTAACTTCAACAATGTTATGACATTGTTGACTTATTTTGTACTTCAGTTTTATTTCAACTTGTATAACGAGCTATTTTACTCTTGCTGGCACTGGATTAAAAGATGCTAGTTCAAGAATTTACTGTAATTTTCAGTTCTTATTAAATCATTACAACTTGCTTGTAACATTATGTCACAAGTTCTCTGCATTTTAAGTGAGCTGAAGTCACCTTGGGCATTCCATTGGTGGACCACAGCAGTGACGTCACCACTAGTAGTCTACGTCAATGGTGGAACAGACCACAAGAGCAATGACGTCATCACCAATAGTCTGCCTCATTGGTGAGACAGAAGCCCTATACTTTACACCTCACAATCAGTCCTTCCCTCACTCCTACACCTCACAGTGAGTCCTTTCCTCACTCCTACACCTCACAATCAGTCCTTCCCTCACTCCTACACCTCACAGTCAGTCCTTCCCTCACTCCAACACCTCATAGGGAGTCCTTCCCTCACTCCTACACATCAGTGAGTCCTTCACTCACTCCTACACCTCACCGTGAGTCCTTCCTTCACCCCTACACATCACAGCGAGACCTTCCATCACTCCTACACATCACAGTGAGTCCTTCCCATACTCCTGCACCTCACAGTCAGTTCTTTCCTCACTCCTACACCTCACAGTGAGTCCTTCCCTCACTCCAACACCTCATAGGGAGTCCTTCCCTCACTCCTACACATCAGTGAGTCCTTCACTCCTACACCTCACAGCGAGTCCTTCCTCACTCCTACACATCACAGTGAGTCCTTCCCACACTCCTATACACAGCACAGCGAGTCCTTCCCTCACTCCTATAAAACACTGCAAATCCTCCTCTCATTCATAAGGTCAGCAAGTCCTTCTCTCATTTACGAACATCACTACATGTCCTTCCCTAGGTCCTACACAACACTACAAGTCCTTCCCTCTTTCCTACACAATACTGAAGTCCTTCCCTCAATACTACACAATACTGCATGTCCTTCCCTCAGTCCTACAGTAATCAGTAGATAAACTTTCAATACACCGTTATAATCTATTTTAGCATTTATAAAGACTTGTCGAACCAACAGTAAATATTATACACAATACAACTTCCTGTCATGTCGGGTAGACTGACTTATTGAGGATATATTCATCTTTTCCTGTACATAGACATTAGGAGCATCAATTAACCCCCTCAGTCACAAGTACTGTAGCTCTCTAAGAGCCTCACACATCTCCAAGTTGATATTCACAATATAGCCACAAACAGCCTCTGGTTGGATCAGACTACCCCTGACAACCTTACATAGTCCTTAAATCCATTAGACAACCACCTATGATCACCACACAGCCCTCATTAGCCAAACAGTCCGTGGCGGCGGCATATAAGCCCTGGGGGCCTCACATAGCCCCTAGGAGTGACATACTGCCTCAGAACATTTACAACAAATACAATCTTTTTTTTTTTTACAATTTCAATATTCTGCCCACAGGAAATGCTCATTGGTTACAAGTAAGTTGTAAAGCTATACTAATTACTTAAATTTACAATAAAATCTTAACTAACATCTTGTATTTCACTGCCACGAAGAATAAAATATTTTCTTTTGCAATTGAAGATGAAACTAAAGTCCAAAATAATTAAGTTGAACAAAATACTTCCTGAACGTCTAGTTACAAATCCTCATAAAAGATTACAACAGTGTATTAGAATTTATAAGCTTCGCAACGCCACAAGTCTATATGGTCACTCCTATACATGTCCTTATCTCACCCCTACACCACACTACAAGTCATTCGCTCACTCCTACACCGCACTACAAGTCCTTCCCTCACTCCTACACCACACTACAAGTCCTTCCCTCACTCCTACACCGCACTACAAGTCCTTCACTCACCCCTGCACCACACTACAAGTCTTTCCCTCACTCATGCACCAAACTACAAGTCCTTCCCTCACTCCTACACCACACTACAAGTCCTTCCCTCACTCCTACACCACACTACAAGTCCTTCCCTCATTCATACACCACACTACAAGTCATTCCCTCAATCCTACTTAACACTACAAGTCCTTCCCTCACTCATACACAACACTACAAGTCCTTCCCTTAGTCCTACACAACCCTGCAAGTCCTTCCCTCACTCCTACACAACAGTGCAAGTCCTTCCCTCATTCATACACAACATTGCAAGTCCCCCCTCACTCCTACACAATACTACAAGTCCTTCCCTTACTCCTACACAACCCTGCAAGTCCTTTCCTCACTCCTATACACTGCAAGTCCTTCCCTCAATCCTACACAATACTAGAAGTCCTTCCCTCATTTCTACACAACACTGCAAGTACTTCACTCACTCCTACACAATACTAGAAGTCCTTCCGTCACTTCTACACAATACTGCAAGTCCTTCCCTCACTCGTACACAATACTAGAAGTCCTTCCTTCACTTCGACACAACCCTGCAGGTCCTACCCACTCCTGTACAAACTTGCTAGTCTTTCCTTCACTCCTACACAACACTGCAAGTCCTTCCCTCACTCCTACACAACCCTGCAAGTCCTGCCCTCAGTCCTACACATTACTACAAGTACTTCCCTTACTCTTACACAACCCTGCAAGTCCTTCCCTCACTTCTACACAATCCTGTAAGTCCTTCTTTCACTCCTACACAACACTGCAAGTTCTTCCTTCACTCTTACACAATACTAGAAGCCCTTCCCTCACTCCTACATAATATTGAAGTCCTTCCCTCACTCCTACACAATACTACAAGTCCTTCCCCCATTTCTACACAACACTGCAAGTCCATCCCTCAATCCTACACAGTACTAGAAGTCCTTCCCTCGTCTATGCAACCTTGCAAGTCCTTCCTTCATTCCTACACATCACTTCATGTCCTTCCCTCACTCTTAAATAATATTGCTTGTTCTTTCCTCACTCCTACAGTGCTACAGTATCTCTACAGTAGTCAGTAGATAAGATTTCAACACTGTTATAATCTGTTTTAGTATTTATGTGGACGTATTTAACCAACACTTAATATATACAATACAGCTTCCTGTCTTGTTTGGTAGACTGAGTTATTTAGAGAATGTTCATCCTTTACTATACTCTTGGTCGTTTCTCTTGTCCATCTTGATGTTGCCTCGTCATCTGTACACCAAGTTATGGTCCTCATCCTCCCTGGAGTAGTATTTTCTGTTAATACCTGTGAAATTAAAATTTTATTAACCAAAAATAGTTTATTTTTGTATATATTAAAGGGCGACAAGAATTAAAATCACTCTTTCTTCATACTCCTCTTTATCAAGAATTTACCACTAGTCAAGTCACAAGTCACAGGAGTGGTCACCACAACAAGCAGGGTAAACACTATAATGACTCTTATATTATCTCCACCAGGTTCTCAATAATAACCCTCACATTAACTCAAAATATAGGTATCATGTTGAAGATGAATCATGAAATGCATAACTTAGCATTATAAAGTTAAGAGACCACAAACAAAGGTCAAGTAAAGGAACAATTTAAGTACAGTACAGATGACCACAGCCTAAATTAACCCAAACCCGGACCTCAGCCTCACCATACACTAGAAAAGTACAAAAGTATACACCACTTATCTCCATATAAATATATCCTGAATCCAGACCAACTGTCCCACACTTGCACCACACACTATCACCAGCCAGGCTCGTCTACCTCCCTGCACTTGCCGTGACCCGTACAATGTGGATACCATAACGCCAATTACCATACTATTTTACCTAACAAATGCATAAAGTAAAGCTGATTTACTTACTACATGCTTATTATAAATTAATATATATATAACATACTTGACAATGTTTACATACAGGAACATATATAAAATATAGTCCTTATTCAGTGCCTTATAAAACTCCCTCCCCAAAGATAAAACACTTGTGTTTTACTTTCAGTCTGGTGAATGAGATAGAGCATTTGCTACGAAATTCTCTCACTCCTACACAACATACCAAGTCCATCCCTCACTCCTACACAAAACTACAAGTCCTTCCCTCACTCCTACACAATACTACAAGTCCTTCCCTCACTCCTACACAATACTACAAGTCCTTCCCTCACTCTTACACAACATACCAAGTCCTTCCCTCACTCCTACACAATACTACAAGTCCTTCCCTCACTCCTACACAACATACCAAGTCCATCCCTCACTCCTACACAAAACTACAAGTCCTTCCCTCACTCCTACACAATACTACAAGTCCTTCCCTCACTCCTAGAGCAATACTACAAGTCCCTTCCCTCACTCCCTACACAACTTGCCTGGGTCTATCCTCACTCCTACACAAAACTAAGTCCTTCCCTCACTCCTACACAAAACTACTAGGTCCTTCCCCTCACTCCTACATGTGCAAGTCCTTCCTCCTCCTACACCCAAAGGCTACAAGTCCTTCCTCCACTCCCTACACAATGCACAGTCCTTCCCTCCTCCTACACCCAACATAACCATGTCATCCCCTCCCCAACATGCAGATAAGCCCCCTCGCTCCCTATACAAACTACAAGTCCTTCTCTCCACTCCTACAGTTCAACAAGTCATCCCTCAAACACAGTCTTCCCTCCTCCTACACAATACCTGGTCCTTCCCTCACTCCTACAACCTGCCAAGTCCTTCCTCCTCCCTACACAGCCTACAAGTCCTTCCTCCTTTCTACACACATACTAAGTCCTTCCTGCCCTACCTGGCTAAAGTTCACTTCCCTCACTCCCCTGTATCTGGGTCCATCCCTCACTCCCTACAACATGCAAGTGCTTCCCTCACTCCACACAACCCCTTCACCAGTCCTTCCCCTCACTCACCTACCAAGCAAGTCCTTCCCTCACTCCCTACAAACTTCTGAGTCTCCCCACACTCCTCCCCAGCATACCAGTCTTCCCTCACTCCCCTACACCAACATACCAAGTCTTCCTCACTCCACAACTTATGCCAGTCCTTCCCTCACTCCCCTACACTTAACATGCAATCCTCTCCCATCTCCTAACATATACAAAGTCCTTCCCTCACTCCTACATAACATACCAGTCCTTCCCTCCTCCCACACAACATATAGGGTCCTTCTCCCTTTACACCTTGCCAGAATCATTCCTCACTCCTACACAACACTTTTCAGAGTCCTTCCCTCACTCTTACAACACTTCCCAGTAGCCTCACTCCCTACACAACATATGGTCTCCCTCCATATTACACAACATACCAAGTCCTTCCCTCACTCCTACACAACATACCAAGTCCTTCCCTCACTCTTACACAACATACCAAGTCCTTCCCTCACTCCTACACAACATACCAAGTCCTTCCCTCACTCCTACACAACATACCAAGTCCTTCCCTGCAGAGTTAATCACCATCTATTAAGAATCTGCTTCTTGTTTTTCATTCGACTTCTGAACTGTAATAAATTATGGTCACTGTAAACTACAATTCTCTGGTAGGTGTTGACAAGATATATGTTAAACTTTTTCAGTGCCATAAGCAGAGCCACAGCTTCTTTCTCTATTGTAGAGTAATTCCATTGCACCAGCCCCAACATCACTGGTAAAACATAAATTTCACTTACGAACCATTCAAAATCCTGTCTCTGCCTCGTCCAGTTCATTCCGACTTCAGTCCATCTGGCAGTCGAACCCGAGGCCTCCGTCATCCACAACAGGTACTTTGCCAGCGAGCCACCATACTGTGTTGAATAGTATACTGTACACACCAGTGTCAACATTAGATCGGGTCAAAATGGGGCATACATATTTTAAATTGCAATTTAGAATTTGTAATAGTCTAGAAAAGTTGCTCCTATATAAATTTTATCAAACTCCAACATATGGTATTAGTCTTGTATTATTACAGTAAAATATGGCACCAATTTGCAGCCCTTAACTAATACTACGTAGATCTATCCATACTATTAATACTGAAATGTGCTCCTTAATTTGGTTTACTTGATCAACAAACACCTTTCCCTCAATGCCAATATTTAGTTCTTTCTTCCATCAGTTTATAATACAGTTATCTCTTGTTTTTCCTCTTCAGTGTACAACATTACCCATCATCATCTCTGACGTTTGCCTCGAGCTGCTGGAGGCTGCCCACCATCCGTGCCTCCACACTCGCCTATTTTATTTTTCTAAGACGAGCATTTTCACCTATATGAAGGCGCCAATTCATGATATAAGTGTTAACAAATTATGTTTGATGAATATTGTTCACTTCTTTGATAACTGCCCTGTTCACACGGCACGAGAGATGAAGCGCTGGTCAGAGGAAAGGTCGAATGAAATTGACCTTTTGGACTGGCCATCTAAATCTCCAGGTCCATATTCAATAAGTTTCTTTCAGTTAAACAATACAACTTTTCCTTTACCCAATAGAATAATACTGTTGTATTTCTATTGAAACATTTAATATCACAAATATAATATTGTATAGGGCCATAGCTTGTGTTAAGAGATTACTATGACTGTTTGTGAGTGCTACCCAGACCTCAACCCTATAGAGACCATTTGGACCCAGATAGTGAACGCGTGGGAACCTGAAGACAAGGTAAACACTGGTCCCGACTCCTCCTACACACCCAGGACGAGTGTGAGCAGTTTGTGAGGAACCAACCACCTATATAACCTTGTGTCTCAGTCCCAAGAAGGCTCCAAGGGGCTATATAAAAGGGAGGCCATTGGACAGGCTATTGCTATTCTGTATGACCTGTGTTTGTAAATATTAAAAGTAAATTTGATTTCCACCCTCGTATTTTTCAATATTTATCCTCATATCTACGTTATTATAAATATCTAATTACTGGTGATTAAAATTTGAACAACAACTTAAAAAAATGATAAATATAGAAATGGATGGTACATTATAATAATGTATTAGCCCGTCAGACAGAGCGTAATACTTATATTAATGTGGGCTACAAACATTATGTTTATATAATTACATCACCCACGGTAACTAGCCTATGAGCCGCGGTTAAGATACTAAACGCCTGGGCAATATTTCTATAATGTGGGTTAGTTTTTATAAGATACAATTGAAGTGATTGTGGTGATAGTGTAGTGATTTTGGTGATGATGAAGATTGTGGTGATGGTGAAGATTGTGGTGATGGTGGTTAAGCGATTGTGGCAAAATGATTATGGTGAAGTGATTGTGGTGAAGTCCTTAAGTATTTAAGTGGGTGAAAGGAATCAATAGAGGAGATATAGATAAAGTTCTTATAATATCCGAGCAGGATAGGACTCGTAGCAATGGCTTTAAATTGGATAAGTTTAGGTTTAGGAGGGAGATAGGAAGGAACTGGTTCACAAACAGGGTGGTGGACGAATGGAACAAGCATAGCAACTTTGTACTAAGCGCTGGAACGCTGGAAAGTTTTAAAAGAAGGCTCGATCGATTCATGGATGATAGAGAGTGGTAGTAACTCTCGACAGGAGCTGCCATGCACAGGCACAAAAGTATATTATTCTACTTGTCGAAAATATCACCTTTACACTGGTGATTGGAGGTTGGCAAGTGAGTTACCTACCACCACCACAGACACTTCTCCACCGCAACCAACACAGACACTTCCCCACCAACACCATCATTTCCACACTACCACCACCACTTCCCCTCCACCACAGACACTTCCACTTCCCCACCACCACCACAGACATTTCCATGCCATCACCACTATAAACACTTCCTCACCACCATTACCACTATAAACACTTCCCCACCGCCACCACCACAGACACTTCCCCACCGCCACCATTTCTCCACAGTGACCAACTGATGTACTCAAGATGGATCTGATTGTTCCTGGCTACAATATTTGACTGTCAGGTGAACAAGGTAACACCGCCTCTTCACTGGGATTTAAAACGCTCATAGAAATCGTGTTTGGTTTAAACAAGATAAAATTATGAAATCACGAAGATATGGCAGCAGCCCATCTTATATCACCGGAAGATTAACTACCCTAACACCTCCCCCCCCCCCCACCAAAAGTGGCACTAATGTGTATAACAAGTAAAATCTGATTGGGTGCGTAATCTTCACGTGGTGGCTAATGTCGAGCTGAGTTTGGCCGCGCTAAGTGGTTAGTTGCTTATATTGTTCCATACGTTTTAGCCTAAAAGAGCTGTTTACATTTTGTTCCCGACAATCATAGACCACTTAGAACACTTATGAATACACCAATGAA
>NW_024748059.1:0-16590 GCF_018991925.1 Homarus americanus
ACTTTTCGTGGTAGTTTTGTATGGTGGTGTTTCTGATATATCTAAAGTGCACGAAACAGGTGACTCAGAGACAGACTTCATAATTTTGAGTCGTTCACTGTCTCTTGTGTAAAAATATATTCCACTTAAGAACCTCACCAGCAACCAGTTCGCCATGGTGGTCCTACCAGTGTCAACAAACACCCACCAACAGTGATTACTAGATCGAGAGAACTGAAGCTCCTCACCACGACAAGGCAGTTACCAAACATCAGTTCTCTGAATTAAAAACTGCAGTGGGATACAAGGGACCCACTTTTAGGTCTGAGTCTGCCACCAACTCAGACGTGTTTTTGTTGAAGGAGTTATCTACCTTTGGCAGTGGAGGCCAATCCCCCTAAAATATTACCTTCCGAACACTTCTGAGGTACATGCTCAATTGCTCATATCCATGCCATATTTCAGCCAGAGATAGTGAACATCTATGAGCTAAATCTTAATAGTAACAGTATTGTGACCAAGTCCTAGTTTGCTGATCTTGACTGACTTTCTACCTCATTTACACACAGCTGAAGGGTCTCAATTGTTTCTCTTACAACACAACATATTTATCGTTTGTCACTCCTGATCTGTTTGTTTTTTTGTTTTTTTATTTCAGCATTTTTTATGATGCAATTTGTTTTTGCCTTTTGTTCCCCCCCCCCCGGCCTCATGTGGGTCAGGGACCTGTGCCCGGGTAATTCCCTTAATACACCAACAAATTTTCAACAATAACACGTGCTTAATATAATATGCAAGTACAGTAGCCACTAGGAAACCAACATAGTATACATGCATTGAAGTTAATTGTATACGGTAATTTAATTTGCTGTTATTCTGAATTCTAGTCTAGTTTAGTTTAAAGTATTTTCTTGAACGGGAAGACATAAACAGATTATTGATGCTGAAGTCTGGCCCCAGTAACCATAAGAGCCACGAGTCTTGTATCCTGGTGTCACTTTGACGTGTGTGTAAAACATTTATATATTATATACACAGTAATATCATAAATATATTTGTTTCCAATATACGAACTAAAAATAGTTTTTCAGTATTATTGCAAGTGAACGTTTGGGTCACATGGTATTTAAAACCGTATATATACCTGCAACATTGCGCCAGAGAAAGTTATTATCACTATCACCTTTTTTGTAATGTAATGATAACAGTCATGGTTACTGCCGCTCATAGTTGGGTTATAACCGAGGCACAGGAGGAGGTATAACGGGTCACATGAAGGGGTATAACCCGATACAGGAGGGGGTATAACGGGTCACATGAGGGGGTATAACGGGACACAGGAAGAGGTATAACGGGTCACATGAAGGGGTATAACCCGATACAGGAAGAGGTATAACGGGTCACAAGAAGGGTATAACCGGACACTGAAGATGGATTACCGAAGTCACAGGAGGAAACTAATATCACCAAGGCGGAGGTTCTGTGGCACCGAGTAAGACCTCCGCTCCAGCTGCAGGCTCGTGTCTACGCTAACCTGTCTAGAAACTGCACCAGTATTGGGTGAGTTACTCCTGGGGCAGAACACCGGGCGGAACTGGGTTAATGTATCCTTAAAAAACGCCTCACATTGACAGCAACTCTTAATTATGATATAACTTGCCAATTTAGTCCGAATTATTCTTAGTTTTTTATTTCGATTGTATCTATGATCACAATTTATATATCGCATCCCCTTGACCTTCATCTGATCTTCACCAAAAACACGGACGCCTACATGACATTTCCCCAAAATCCCACCAAAAAAGTTTAAGTTCAATCATTTTAAACATTTAGTAGTCCATTTTCAATTATAAACGTAAACAAACAAAATCACACAATTATCAGATCAAAATTGTTGCCGAGTTACTCTAAATAACATGCATACATGCTCAACCAATCAATAAACTCTGGGTATTATGCCAAATACAAAGATAATTTTAGTAATATATACCAAACAAGCTTATACTATGAACGCACCCACGCTATGTGCGAAAGTAAAATAATACCCCAAAACCATCGAAAAACCCTGATTAAATCCTACCCTCACCCAACATAACGTTGGGAATTTAAAATCCGCAAATTCGCTGGATGACCGAAACGATAATACAGAAGAAAAAAAATAAACGGGGAGGAGGAACGCGAACTTGGCGGTCCAAGATGGCGGTCCGAGCGGAACACAGTTTTTATTCTTAACACGAACAAGGGAAAACGAAAAGGCTAATATTTAACGAGTGTGTTCCACCCTTAACACCAAGTTGAGGAAATTTTTCCTATTAAAGATACAAGATTTTTTATTGTTCCTTTAAAACACAACAACAGCGTCTTACCTGACTCCTCAAGAAGGCGTTGTGCACCCGGTGTCCTGCCACTTTCCTTCACCGTTAAGACACTTAGTAAACACTTCACCATATGTATCCAACTTTCTTCCCAGGAGGTCTTCTGTGTGTGATCACAGCGTGTAAATTCATCATATAACGCGCTGCATTAAATTACCAATACAATTAATAAAGTCACAGAGAGCGGTGAGCGTCCATGCACCGCCCCAAGGTGTCGCGCGGCACTGAGTAGTGTCTCGGTTTAGGGAAAGTAATGTTAAAAATAGTACCACGACTGAACTCCAAGAGTCCAAAACCAATCATTTATTGATGATACGAAGCTACCAAAACTAACCTAACTTTACCCAAATTTCCCAAAGATCATTACGGTATGTTTCGTTACCATACGTTAGCTTCATATCTTCTGCTTTGAGAAAAATTGTGAGATCATCATTCTTGGTTGTGAAATATTTCCAACATTAGTTATCTTTGTTCGAAAGTTCTTTCATCGAATGATTCAATTTGTTTGAAAAGTTTCGGATGGTCATTGATTCGAAAATCATAGACACTTCAGATCATTAAGGAAAATAAACTTCTTGAATAACAAACTTTCGAAAAAATATTTGTGATAAGTAGTGAGGAGACTAGTGAGCAGCCGGCTTCCTCCTATGTGGAGGAAGCCGGCCTTCGACACAAGCTTTGAGTGTTATTTATTAACGTTTAAATGGTTTTTATGAAAGTTCTATTTTATTTATTATGTTTTTAATTTGCAATATTTTATTTTAGTCCTTTAAACATTAAATTTAATTCGGCGAAATACAACCTACGCTGTTGCGTCGCCAGGGATGTAATTACCACAATCAATCAGCCCAGTGTCTCTTAAGAGGTGGCCAACCTTACCACACAAACCATTAAGTTCCTCTCTCGGTATTTGAAAGAGAAGTGATTGTCATGTGTAGCGAGAGTTTTCAGCATTATTTGTATGTGTTACAAAACACCAATGTAACTTACGGGACTAACTTACCATCTGTTGATACTGTTATAATGAGACTATGATTGGGATACAAATATTACTGAAAATTATGGACAAATTATTATTTTTCATTGTATAAAAATTTTGCTTCAAGGTTATGATGACCTTTAAATTTGTATAAGATTAAATTATCTGTTCTA
The DNA here is from genome assembly GCF_018991925.1 of Homarus americanus. Lineage (NCBI taxonomy): Eukaryota > Metazoa > Arthropoda > Malacostraca > Decapoda > Nephropidae > Homarus > Homarus americanus. The sequence goes on from NW_024748059.1 coordinate 3,507, forward strand.
TTGATGTAGTACAGCGTTCATGTCAAAATGAACTATTTTATTGGTGTAAAATAATTAATGTGTTCTTATAATATTTATAACTTTTTGTAAGCCCCAGAAAGGGATGGTATAGGTGAGGGTGGGAGTAGTATACTGCATAATCCTTTTGATGTAATAGTTTTATTGTCTATAAAATATTTCAATTTCAATTTCAGTATTTGAACGCACGAGAAGGTCCTTGGTGAGGCATTCATGAACACATTGTACTTTACAAGTTTGTATATAATAAAAGACGTCTGTGGTTATTGTCGGTTTACATAAGCTGGAGGTGACTGTGGCTTAAGCCTGAGTGTACTGGTCAGGTGAGACCTATTTGTAAACGCCACACACCTTGATCCGGGCGAATAATGGCCGTTACACCCTCTGGCCCCCACACACCCTCTGGCCCCCACACACCCTCTGGCTCCCACACACCCTCTGGCTCCCACACATCCTCTGGCTCTTACAAATGACATGGCCTCACACATCCTGTGGCCCTCTCACACTCCATGGCCCTCACACACCCTGTAGTCCTCACATACCCTATAACCCTTACACAAATATGGCACTCACACACCCTGTGGCCCTGACACATGTTGTGACCCTCACACACCCTGTGGCCCTCACACAATCTGTTGCCTTCACACACCCTGTGGCCCTCACAATTTGTTGCCTTCACACACCCTGTGACCTTCACACGCCCTGCGACCTTCACACACCCTGTGACAATCACACACCCTCTGGCCCTCAATCACCCTGTAAACTTGGCACAACCTGTGGCCCACACATATCCTGTGGCCCTCACACACCCTGTGGGCCTAACATGCCCTCTGGCCCTTAGACACCCTATGGCCCTTACACACCCTATAGCCCTCACATATCCTCTGGCCCTCACATACCCTGTTGCCTTCACATACCCTGTTGCCTTCACATACCCTGTGGCCCTCTCACAAACCGTGGCCCTCACACACGCTGTGACCTTAGCACACCCTGTGGCCCTCACAAACCCCGTTGCCTTCACATACCCTGTGGCCTTCACACACCCTGTGGCCCTCACGCACCCTGTTGGCTTCTCATACTTCCTGGACCTGGCCCTTAGACACTCTATGGCCCTTACACACCCTGTGCCCCTCACATATCCTCTGGCTCCTCACACACCGTGTGGCCCTCACACACTCCATGGCCCTCACACACCCTGTGGCCTTCACACACCCTGTGGCGCTTACACACCCTATGGCCCTCACACACCCTGTGGTCCTCACACACCCGGTGGCCCTCACACACCCAGATGCCTTCACACACCCTGTGGGCCTCACATAACCCTATGGGCCTCACATAACCCTGTGGGCCTCACATAACCCTATGGGCCTCACATAACCCTGTGGACCTCACATAACCCTCTGGTCCTCACACACACCCGGTGGTCCTCACGCATCCGGTGTCTCTCACATACCCGGTGGCCCTCTAACACCTGGTGGCCCTCACACAGGATGTGTAAGGGCCACAGGGTGTATGAGTGTTAGTGTGTATGAGGTGCCACACAGAGCGCGTGGGGCTATAGGGTGTGCGAGGGCCACAGGGTGTCTAAGGGCCACAGAGTGTGTGAGGGTCACAGGGTGTGTGAAGGCATCCGGGTGTGATCCACAGGAAAAGGTCCGCTCAAGACTTTGCTATGAGCGTATGGGGGGGGGAGGGGGAGTGTATGTATATTATGTATGTTGTATGTATACCATGTATGTACTCTATATATATACATTACTTTTCTAGTCAGTAGCGTGTGGCAAAGCCCCTGTTTCATGTCACCACACGCTAAAGCCCCGTACACACGATCGAACAGCGCCCGGCGGACTTTGCCCGTTTACCTGGCAAAGCCTGTGTGTCGTCGTACACACAGAGGTGCTGGTTGGCAGCAGTCACACTCTGCTGCTGGTAGCTAGTAGGTGGTCGGCAGTAGCTGCTGCGGTACGATCACCATGGTGTGTCGCAGGACAGTTAAATCGAAGACTATAGCGCTGTGTATAATAATTGCTACAGTGTGCAAAAAGAAGAAAAAACAGAAAATGGAATGGTGCAAGGAATGGTTATCTCAACGAAAAGTTAAGGGAAGTCATGCCGCGATTTTACGTGAACTTCAAGGTGAACATGAGAAAGACTTCACTAACTACATGAGAATGGACCCGGCAGCAAACGGTCAAACCACCAGGCAGACGGCCTTATCTGGTGATTTCGCTTGACCACGGGCACTCCGTTGGTTTGCCCGTCAATTTTGCCAGAACAACAGGCATTAAGCGAGTGCCCGTCAGGCAGTGCTCGATCGTGTGGACGGGGCTTTAGATAAATGTGCCTGGCGATACCTGGAAGCTGCTAATGTACCACTTACCACATGTCGCCTGAGAGGTCAGAGAGAGGTCAGTTGACCCCTATAGGAGTGTAAGGACTACTTGGGCTTGTAAGCTCACCCTTGTATATTTCCGTTGAATAGAACCTACAGAACTCTACAGGTGTTTATGTTCGCTCCTGTAGTTAGAACCAAGTACCCCGAACATCTCCAAGTGTGTAATTTTGTTTGAAGGAATTTTAGCTGAAGTGAAATTGCCAGAGTTTATCTGAAGCACTGTTCAGGGCCGGATTCAGGAGTGGGCAAAGTGGGCAGCTGCCCAGGGGCCTCCACAATCTGGGGGCCTCCACATATTACAATATTTTATTTATTTGTTATTCATTTGGATTATTTTTATTTTCATTCTTTAAAATTCATGTTTATCCATTCCATCACGTAAAACTATGTTCAGCAAGAAGCGTGATAGAAATTAGGCTAGCTACTCCTTAAAATTCATGAATACCCTACCTGGTTTTCCTATGAACCGTATATATTTTAATGAATGCTATTGTTTGTGTTGCTAACAATATACCGTATTTAGAATTCCACAAACATATATTGATTAAAAATGAACTGCATGGAATAACGAAATTGAGATTAAAAAAAAAACAAATAAAATATTTTTTTCATTATCACTTCCATTACGAATACCATCAGGGCGCTGTGTTTGTTGACAGTCGGTCGGAGGGGGTTGGGTCGTGTAGTATCTGCACATCGGTTGTCATGTGTCCGTCGATTAAAGAGGATACTTGCGTCACCCGTGAACTTCCCTCTATTCCTTCCTTCATCACCATCATATAAAATCATACTCGCTTCCCCCCCCCCAAAAAAAAAATATTCATCCCAACTTAAAAATTCACGTTTCCTGGCCACTGAGATCACCTACCCTGACCTTACCTTTACTTTGACCTGACCTGACCTCTCCCGAATGATGCCTTATACCTTATACCCAAACGATATATACCCATACACCAAATGAAACTCGAAGAGACTGACTATAATGTGTGTGTGTGTGGATATTAATCTGTTATCATTCAATCAAAAGTTTATAAGGTTTTACAAAGTTGTTTTCATTTTAATGTGGACTGGAGACCCTGTATAATATAAGTTGACTAATACTATACTTATGAGTGGGAGTAAACACTAATTCACATCACTCTCTCTCTCTCTCTCTCTCTCTCCAGTCTATTTCCCTCGTCTTCCCTCTCAATAATATCATTCTCTCAATCTACATCTCTCTCTCTCTCTCTTTCTCTCTCCCAGAATATCAACAGTGAGTAAATATAAATAACCACACGATTTTACAGAATAGGGATATATATGTGTTAGAGAGAGAGAGAGAGAGAGAGATAAACTAACCATGGGACCTGATCTATCACTCATTTGAACCTAACCTAACCTAACCTCAACTATGCTTACAGAACCATTCCCCTCCGTCCCCCCCCTCGGCCCCCCAGCCCTTGACTGTAGGAGGAATGGGCGATAGGGCAGGAAAGGTCAACTGGGTGAGTATACACAAGGTCAACAGAGGTCAGGAGCCAAGAGGTACAGATCTCCGTGGGTCATGGTGGTCATACTATATAATTGTACTGTAGAAGGTATTGTTTCTCACCAGATAACCCCCGTTTGTTGTTGCTATGACCTCTCAAGGCGTATTTTACTAAATAGGATATGTTATCGTGTATCTCTTGTTAGAACGAGGGAACAAATAATTTATTGAATAATGGCAGGTTGAGGGAGAGGGCGATGTACTCTACAGAACTAAACAAATAATTTTTTGGAAATACATTGTTTTTAACATTCAGTGCCATAATATTCTGACTTGTACTGTTTAACTATAATCTGCCTTCGCTACCGTTCACGGGATGAATATGGGTGCACAATAAACTAGCCGCTGTATGTGGCAAAATTCAAAAGCGGATCCCCGCCTTTTTTATTACATACTAGGAAACATCTCACACTCACACACACACGTATAGATGATCAGTAAGGAGGAGCCTCGACCTGAGCCCTGACAGAACGTTACAGGTGTACTATTTCGTCAGGCCGCGGTTAGGAAGTATATGAGAGTGATTTTGGAAGTTCTATTTATGTTCCATATAACATATTTATGGTTTATGTGTGTGTGTGTGTGTGTGTGTGTGTGTCTGTAATTATGTTAGCTTATGTTTGGTTAGTTATTAGTTGGAGTAAGTTGTCGTGGAGATTTTTCAGGTTAGGTTAGATTAGATTAGGTTAGGTTGTGTTAGATTAGGTTAGTTATTAGTTGGAGTAAGCTGGAGTTAAGATTCTTCTGAATATACAAAACACTAAAGTTATTATCCAGCGTAATCCTCCCACACACCCCAGCAAAATGATTCACAATGGAGACTGATTAATGAATGCTTGTGTGGTGATAATAATTCCTCTTATTGATTAACGAACTTTAAATAAAATGGAACAAGGTTGAGTGATGGTTGTTGAACTGATATAGAAATGTTAAGTGGTAGTAGATATAGTGTAAAATAAGTCATTGAGTGATACTGTAGTTGTGTAGTACCCAAGTTTGGTTCACTTGTATGTTACTGAGGAAATTATTCAATCAGGCTTATTGTCTGACAGGTCTCGTCTCTCTTATGGCATTTGGCTGAATTAAGGTATTAAGTTTTCATAAATTTTAAACTATTACACTGTGGTTATATTACGACATATTAAACGATTACAGTGTTATATTACGACATATTAAACGATCGACATTGTCTATATAACGACATATCACCAATAAATAAAATATATAGTTTTTGTATATGTTTATCGCTACACATTATTTATGTGTTTCTGAATAACATAGCTGATTAATCAATGTTATTTATCACATATCACTTTAATAAGTATTTCAGCTTTCCTAACCTTATATAACATGTTTACCATCACGTGACACAGACAGACACCTCTCTCTGTGGTAAAACGGAGTTAGATACACGTCTCTCTCTCTCTCTCTCTCTCTCATGATCTGACATAACTCTTGGAAACTTCTGAATTAAACACCAGTAATATATCTTTGTACGATAGTTCCCCTTATGTTGTTAAATATGTATAAACTATTGAGAAATAATTAACAAAATAGTTACGTAACATCAAGTGTGTGTGTGTGTGTGTGTGTGTGTGTGTGCGCGTAATAAGGAGGACTAACAATCTTCACCTTAGTGTAAGATCCTCCCACTTCACTACACATATCAACAGTAATCTGAAAATAAACCAGAGTAGAACATGTTCCCGCCTTGTTATCCTGTTAATTACGATTGCGTGTCAATTGGTCGTTAACACCACCAGGTAACGTAATTACTAACGAAGTAATTTTATCTTCGAGGATTGTAATGCATGTTCCATTATTCTTAATTCCTTTGGCCAGACCACCAAATTGTTTCGCCCAGGTAATGATGATACAGGTGGACAGTTATGTTATGTATTTAAAAACGAAAATTTCATATGGTGCCGGAGTGTGTGTGTGTGTGTGTGTAGGTAGGTAAACAGCAGAGGTAGTGAAGCTTCTTGTCATAAACCATGTACACCTCCCTCCTATTCTGTGTATCACATGTTAGTTGTGTCTTTATCGTGTTGGTCATTTATCACTTATAAGTTAAGACCCCCCCCCGTATTGTTATTTTGTTCTACTCATTCTCTTACACTTATTTCTCTACGTACTTAGGAGTCACATTGAGTCAAATCTTTTTCTATTTAATATTTCAGGTTTTACATATTCCTGCATAGGATCTTTACTCATTACTAAATCTTACCTTTATATATAGAACAATTTCCCCCATAATTACGAACTTTTACTTCAATACATCAACGTTTTGTCCGTAAATTGTTTTTGGTTATTTCTTACACCCAAAATAATTAAGTTACGATTTATTTTGAAGTTCATCGGGAATGTAGTTTATAAATATCACCACTTGATTGTTAGGTTAAGTTAGGTTAGGTTAGGTTAGGTTAAGTTAAGTTTGGCCGTAGGTATAGTGTCTGGCCCGGTGAGCGAGGTATGGCTGTCAAAACGGGTCACAGTTTTATTTATCTCAAGTTGTTTATTTCTATTTTATAAACTAAAAAGAGTCAACAACATTTTCTTTATACACCAGTGTACAGTATAGTACGAGTATACAGTGTTGTGTATGGTGTATAACGAGGCCGAACGCCTTGACATAACGTATATATCAAACTACGGGAACTGTTTACATATAACATTTGGTATTTTCTTAAGCACACACCAAGATAAAAGAAACTAAAGGAAGGTCAATTATAATACATTTTAACACTAACTCATAACTCTGAGGAGAGGGGCTAAAAATTATAAGCTTTTCGTCCAGTGAAGGTTTTATGTGGAGGGTCGAGGTGGAGAGATGACAGACCACACAGGTCTGATGTAAAGGCTGTCATGTGTGACGAGGTACACACACACACACACACACACACACACACACACACACACACACACACACACACACACACACAGAAATTGAAAAACAAAATTAGCCTTCAAACACCTTTTTAATACACCCTGTAACTCTCTTAATGTAAATAACCGAAATGATGTCAGGGGGATGTTTAGGGGAGGTGGTGTGACGTAAGGGGACGTAGGGAAGGGGAGGTCTCTGTGCGCTGGACAGAGGATAGGGGACAGTTGCATCGCCACACTGTTGTGTTAAGTAAGAAATACTCAAGATCCGAATGCTAATACTTACCATTTGGTTGTAGTGTCATTGAGATAAATAACATAACATTATTACAGCCTGTCTGCTATAGTATGTGGACATTAGTCATGCTCTTCATGTCAACTTTGGGATAAACCTGAGCCATGACGAAATGTGCCTAGGCATGAAGAGAAATTGTATTTATGAGTGTTTTTTTGTGTACGCTACAAAAATATACTATACAATATTAATAGTGAAAATATGTGTGTAATGATCAGAGGTGATGCATTTCCCGTTACGTAAGTGAGATTTGGTAAACAAGTAGAAAATTAGGTGATTGGACAGAAATGCGGCAGGCAAGACTATTGACTTTGTCTCACAATCCTAGGCACCACGCCACCGCCACCACCACACCACACTCCATAAAGCCTGGCACTATAACACCTTAGACTTTGCTTGAGGATAAATAAAGTGGTAGATTTTTTCCTTTTTCAGCATTACATTGTCACTGCAGGACAGGTATTATTTACTCCACGTTAGGTGAATGAAAAGCGTCCATACTACACTAATTATCTATGTCAACGTTGCCGGGCACATGTATGGAGACAAATTATATCATTGTGGTCCCAGGCTACTGTGTGCACCTCAAGTCTCACCGAGTAACTTAGAGGCTTCAGATTCACGTTCAGATACTCGCGGGGGTTCACACCTCACGGAAAGAATGGATTGACAACGCTGAGTGTACAAGTCGGAAATGTCCCCAACTGTACATAAAAAAATGAGATACTTTGGTTATATAATTAGGGACGAGGGGATAATAACAGAAATATTAATGGACAAAGTTGAGGGTAAAAGGGCCAGGGGAAGGCAACGACTGGGGTGGATGATGAAATTAAAACCTTGGGGGATTGTTAAAAACAGTCCGAGAAAGTTTAGAGTGGAGGACTGTGGTCGCCAACCCTCATATATATGGGGACGGTACACTTGATTGACTGAGGTTAGGTTCTTGATCATTTTTTTTTATTTGGTAAAAATTTATTTCCTCCGCCATTTTTGGGATGTTCTTAATTAAAGTGAAGAAGTTTTCTTCTATTGGAATGTTTCCTAACTTGGCTCCTTAACCCGGGCACCCGTTCTTAAAAATTACTCCTAACATTTCTGTGATAATTAAATTAGGTTAGGTTTAATTTCGTCAGCGTTTTGCGTGTTTTACCTCACGATTTCCCTTTACCTCAAAGCCCTGCCCACTCTGTGCGATAAAAATTAAATTTTCAAGTGAAATCACAAAGTATAAAAGAAAATCGAAAAATATAAATTTCCGACGAAAATGCAATAAAGTGACCTTTTTCGAATCTTTACCAAGTAAGGTTAGGTTAGGTTCGGTTATATTCGGTAATGTTAGATTAGGTAGGTTTAGTTGGTTGGTTTAGTTTGTTTTAATATAAGTGTATGATACTGCAGGTACCATGGTGCTAAAGACTGCGATAATGATCTTAACAATTATTAAAATGAATTATTCATGACAAATTTCTGACAACAATGTAGGTTCTGGTCTAACCATGACTAAACTGATAATGACGATAAGCAAAACCACCCAACCAAATTCAACTTTAAAATATCTCAAGATCTTTAGGTTTGGTTTAATTGGTTCGTTTTGTCTGTTGTCATTAAGGCCGCGCCCAAAAACACATCGTTGCCAAAAATATGCACTAATGACTGTTTGCACTTACGGTATGACTAAGTGGTACAGGTGCTGGTGGTGGGTGGTCAGGTCCTCAGTGACTCGAGAGACTTGTCATTCATGTTTTTTACTTCTCTTAAAGTGGGTTTGTGCCTATAATCCCCTTGCCAGGTTAGTGTCCTCGTCAGTCATATCTAAGGCAGGGAAAAATTACTTCTCTTGTGAATGTGGATCAAGTAAGCCTGGCGAGTTGTTAAGGTCAGTATGGATACAACATAGTGAGAGTTAAGCTTTTTGTAGGTATACAAGGTAATGTGACCAATACTACACTCGACCACCTTTACTTCCCCAACAGCAAAGTTAGGAAAACACATCCACAACTGGGTGAACTAACTCTGCTGTATGTGATTCTTACACTTCACAAGGCTTATTATCTAAGTCCTGGGTGTCCATGACATCAAACCCTGGAACAATTTTACTATTTCAAGGATACTTGATTTCTACAGTTGAATCAGTGAACCTCTAACTCATTTACCACTGAAGGCCATAGTTTGCACCACAACACTATTACCTGTAGCTTGTGTAACGTCTGGCTAGGACTCGGGGTTCAGTGATGGTGTGATAAATATTGTAATTTATCCAGAAGCCTCGTGCAGCGTCGAGATCACCACCTTCACCAGCATTTAACATGCCATTAAGAGGCTTTGGCGTGTTAAGCTTCTTCAAATGTGCAATGATCCCTTGATTCATTGACTATAACATACCAGGGGCGTTAGGAGGTAGACACTGCGGGCTGATGTCATGGTCAGGTGAACTTTCTCTTACAGACTTGGTGCATTATCTTCCCTTAAAGAGCACCGCTTTGTCGGCAGTTTTTTATATACATCTTGTTATTTGGAATGCAACTGTTTCTGAACCGCTGATAGAAAACATTCCATTTATTTTGTACTGTTCATTTCTAATTAAAAGGACGAATGATTACTTCGCTCTACCCAAACAACCGAATCAGAGCCCAGACGACCATCCTTTTCCTAAGTTTTTCAACCATTTTTAGTCTAAACTCTACTGTATATCAGAGCACTGTCGTCTCTTCTTGGCATTCTCATAAAAACTTTAATCCTTTTTAGTCACACGCTAAGGCACTGTTGTTCATGTTAACTTACACTTTAAATCCTTTCCCCAGTTGACAACAACACGTCCACCGGCAGCCATTTAAACTCCGCTTAAAAAGATCCCACTTTTCTAATATTAACGAACCGATATATAAGATAGTACTACGTAACAGTATATAAATTCGTTAATTAATTTATAATAGCAGATATCACAACCGATTTAGGCTTTTATCTATTATGAAATAATACTAAATTAAAACAAAATGAAAGTTATTAATATGATGGCGGCTGGTCGGTAGTCAGTGGGCGGGGCTGAACACTCAAACTGAGTGGTGTAGGAAAAGACGAAATTTTTAGTAATTCTTTGGTGGCTTAACAATAGTCGATGTACTAGGGCTTAATAATAATAATAATAATAATAATAATAATAATAATAATAATAATAATAATAATAATAATAATAAATAATAATAATAATAATAATATAATATAATAATAATAATAATAATAATAATATAATAATAATAATAATAATAATAATAATAATAATATAAATAATAATAATAATAATAATAATAATAATAATAATAATAATAATAAATAATAATAATAATAATAATAATAATAATAATAATAATAATAATAATAATAATAATAATCATAATAATAATAATAATAATACATCGACAAATCATTTTTCTTTTTCGTTTGCTGTATTTTTTCATTAGTTTTAAGTTTTAAATTTTTTATATTATTCTATTATAAATTACGTTACGTTACGTTACATTACGTAACGTTACGTTACATTATGTTATGTTTGGTAACAGTACATAGATTAATAGTTAAATCTAATCCCATACAGCTTGCATTTTGTTAACTTGACTGTATGGGATCAACGAAGATTAGTCCAGCTATTTCACCTTAAGATTAACCACCCTAATTATAATCTAACCTAACCTAACTAATAATCTAAACTAACCCAACCCAACTTAATCTCCCCAAAAAAGTGTTAGAGGTTAATCTTAGGGTAAAATAAACTGCAGGGACTAATCTTCAGGTGAGCCGTACGTGTTCGTATCTGTGGTGTAATGGTCAAGCAAGCTCGCCTCGCAAGCGAGCGGACCTGGGTTCGATCCCCCGGCATGGTTAAACTATGGGCAAGGTTCTTTAACCATTTGCCTCTGTCTACCCCAGTTTCTGTACTAATTTTCCTCGGCACTCCCTGATTCCTCTCTCTTACCAACACGTTCTTCGTTTTCTTCTATTTTCTTCTTCTTTTCTACTTATTTTCTTCTTTGTCTGTTCTTATTACAATTTATTCCTCCTCCTACACCACCACCTTCTTTCCCATTTCCTTCTTCACCTCCTCCTCCTTCTCCACTTCCGCCACCCTGGATCAGACACCACCACACTTGACACAACATCAGCACCACCACCACACCTAACAATACCACCACCACCACAATTAACACATCACCATACCTAACATACTACACACAATACTACCAACACCACACACAACACCACTACCACACCATCACCACACCTAACACATCACACCTAACACACCACACCACCACCATCACCACACCTAACACACCACACCACCACCACACCTAACAACACCACCACCACAACTAAGACAAACCTGCAGACCAACGCCTCAGCCATACCTGTGGTTTAACCGACACTTGAAGTCTGCTCGAGTTGACAACAGAAATATGGCGACAACAACATAACACTGACAGGAAGACTTTCTTAACCGAGCGACTAGACAAACAAGGTACCTACGTGGTAAACAAGATCCGAATATATACACTGAACATTAAAACAAACAAGGTAAACAGTATTAGTCAAAGCAAGAGAAACTAGTAAGAAATAAGCAACATATGCAAACAATTTCGACAAAATATTATAACATAGCACAAGAAACAAGTTAAACAAAGTACAAAATAAATTACTAGATAAAAATAGTAATAATAAAACAAGGTGTAAGGCAAACAAGACACACGTTAACAGGAAAATAAAACCACATATACAAGACAGGATGTAAACAAAAAGCGCATCAAACAGAGCAGGAGATCAAATGTGACCTATGCAGGATATTAAGCAATAACTGAAAATGTAAATAAAGTAAACAAGACAAAAGACAAATTACGAGTTAAACAAGAAACTCGCCAAACAAAGGCTGGGACAAAACAAAAACGACTGAAACAATACCTGAGATAAATAAGACACGAAGTAAACAATGGCTGGGACAACCAAAACCCGAGTGAGGCCGTGGAGGCGGGCCGGGGAGGTAGGTGGTGGTGGTTCAGGTGTTATTAAGGTGCGACGTTAATTGTCCCGTGAAGGATGTACGATGAATTACGATTACAGTACCACATCCTCCCCCACGGCGGCCGCCACCGTCACCCTGAAGTCCACCATGCACCTGATGCTGCTGCACCTACAGGATCACCTCCCCCACAGTCCACTACCACTACCTGCTGCCACCTGCAGATCAACTCCCCCACAGTCACTACCACCACCTGCTGCTGCTGCTGTTGTTGCTGCTGCGGCTGCCTTTCACCTACAGGATCACCTCCCCCACAGTCCACTACCACTACCTGCTGCTGCTGCTGTTGTTGCTGCTGCGGCTGCTGCTGCACCTACAGCATCACCTCCCCCAACGTCCACTACCACCAACTGCTGATGCTGCTGCACCTACAGGATCACCTCCCCCACAGTCCACTACCACTACCTGCTGCTGCTGCTATTGTTACTGCTACTGCTGCTGCTGCTGCTGCTGCTGCTGTTGTTGTTGTTGCTGCTGCTGCTGCTGCTGCACCTACAAGATCACCTCCCCCAACGTCCACAACCACCAACTGCTGATGCTGCTGCACCTACAGGATCACCTCCCCCAACGTCCACTACCACCAACTGCTGCTGATGCTGCTGCACCTACAGGATCACCTCCCCCACAGTCCACCATCACCACCTGATGCCATTGCAAATACAGGATCAACTCACCCACAGTCCACTACCACCACCTACTGCTGCTGCACATACAAGATCACCTCCCCCACAGTCCACCATCACCACCTGCTGCTGCTGCACCTACAGCTTCAACTCCCCCGCAGTCCACCACCGCCACCACCTGCTACTGCTCCTGCTGCACCTACAGGATCACCTCCCCCACAGTCCACCACCACACCCTGCTGCCACTGCACCTACAGGATCAACT
>NW_024748060.1:0-6774 GCF_018991925.1 Homarus americanus
GCAGCAGCAGCAGGTGGTGGTAGTGTACTTTGGGGGAGTTGATCCTGTAGGTGCAGCAGCAGTAGCAGCAGGTGGCGGTGGACTGTGGGGGAGTTGATCCTGTAGGTACAGCAGCAACAGCAGCAGCAGCAATAACAACAATAACAGTAGCAGCAGCAGGTGGTGGTGGTGGTCTGTGGGGGAGTTGATCCTGTAGGTGCAGCAGCAGCAACAACAGCAGCCCCAGCAGCAGCAGCAGCAGCAGCAGCAGCAGTAGCAGGTGGTGGTGGTACTTACTTACTCCACCGACAGACTATTACTACGTCGATAGATTCTTACATATATTCTTTATGTAATTAGTGAAGGTCGGCTGGTCTCCACACTCCCTCCCCTTCCCCGTGTCCACGGCGGCCACCACACACGTAGCCAAAGTTCCATTTACAAGCTCCTTACACGTGTCTGTGCGCCCCGCCCACCATTCTCCGGACACACACACATTTCATCCTGTCCTCGGATGGGCGTGTGACTTGTGGCAGGTGTCGTCGCCCTTACCTTACGACCCAAGACAATGTTTCTTACCTACCACTGTGTCGGACATTACTGCTGTCTTCCCTGCTGGCGGGGCACGTAGGTCGACCATCACACATAATGTTTACTTACAAAATACACAATAGTTTCCACCATTCAGGATGATGCAATAACTAACCTCTTGAGGATTTTTAGCTTTAATTATCGTCCTTCGAATGTTATTGTTTAAACCAACGTCCTTAAAGATTTATAGCTTAAACCATCGTTAAAGGTTATAACAGCTGGGTTAAGTTTCCTGTCATCATCTTTTAGGATTTGGTTTGACATTAAAAATAACCATTATTCCCGTCTTTATATACAGCATTAACCCTAGGCCACATTATTCACCGTCTTGGTCACTAGTCTTGTTCATCATAGTTTAATACCGTCTCTTCACTATCCCGAGTTCAGACCAGTATCATCTGCATATCGAATATTTGATACTACGTTACCATTAACTTTTAGTCCTTCATCGTTTCTTATAACTTTTCGCATTATATATTTTTGATCGGTGATTATGCAGTCCTGGAGATAGCACGCAGCCCTTTCTAACTCCTTCCGAGGGTTAGGTTAGTTTAGGTTAAGTTAGGTTTTATTAATTAAGTAGATGATGATGATGTTAGGTTGTGTTAGGGATCTCTTGAAGACTAGGAGTCCCCGCGTATTTCGCTTGGTGATTAAGTACCTTAACTCTAAACGGGGGGTTAGGCTAGTTTAAGTTAGATTGAGTTAGGTTAGGTTACGTTAGGTTAAATTGGATTAAATTGGGTTAGATTAGGTTTTAATTAGGTTAGGTTTGATTAGGTTGAAACAAGGGATGGCTCCTTAACTTTATGATATCCGGTTAATGTTAGGATAAGTGTTATAAAGATAGGGCAGGTTAATGTTGGGTTTGGTTAGGTTAGGTTAGGTTAGGTTAGGTTTGCGTTATGTTAGGTTACATTAGTTTAATGTTAGGTTAACTTAATGGACGAGGTGGCGAAACTGCGAATCATCCCCCCCCCCTCCCTCCCTCCCCACTCCACCTGCTGTTTGATAATTTTGATAAACGACCAAACAGGCAGACAGACAGAGATAAATACACGAATAAATATATAATGAAATGGACATACACTTAGACAGATGAATATATCAAATAGACAGATAGATAAATAGACAGACAGACACAAGACCCCCCAGGTTGGTATGTCATGGTCCTTCAGTGTGTGGTGATAAATGGCTCGGGTCTTGTGTGTTAGTGGGTCTGCGGGTCTCTGAATTTTCTAAAAGTTATTATTACTTTTTCTTCGTCAGTAATGTATAGGAGTGATACTCAAGGTTCCTTTATTAACGGTGGGTCTCTCTCTCTCTCTCTCTCTCTCTCTCTCTCTCTCTCTCTCTCTCTCTCTCTCTCTCTCATGATAAAAAACTGATCGACTTGTACCTGTGGTTCTTGTTTGTGTTTTAATTGTTAATTTAATACAACTTTTTATCTTATTTCTAATTTCTACTGTTGTTGCAGCCACATGTTGTATTGTTAATAATAATAATAATAATAATAATAATAATAATAATAATAATAATAATAATAATAATACGGTAATAATAATAATAAAAATAATGATAATAATAATAATTGAGACGATAATTATTAAAATATGGAGGCAGGAGGAGGAAGAGGGAAGGAATGATGATAGTTGAGAAGATGACAATAGTAGTGATAATGCTGGTTGTGGTAGTGATGGTAATATTATACACGTAACAATAATGGTTGCCCTTTGTGTACGAGGATGGCCGGCTCTAGAGCAACCTAGGCGTGAATTTGTTTAAGGTGTTAGAATCTGTCGCCAACACCACAACCACACCCTAAGTTAACGAGTTGTATGACCCAGTTTCAATGAATAGTCCGAGAAGACCGGACAACTCGGCAACTGCACTGGCTAACCATTATTCCAGAATAAGATCCGCAAATCGATTAACATCTAGGTTCCCATTTACTGGTAAATAGAAAGCCAAATGTCATAAAAAAAATGCTCATAGTTTCTCTCCGTCCGGGAATCGAACAGGGGTCCACTCTCTTGCAAGGCGAGTATGCTGACTATTACACCACAGGTTGCCAAAATCACGTTTAATAAATTTTTTTTTTTTTTTCTCGTGCTGGTCAAGCCCCGACCAGAGGTTAGCTAGACCCCCGGACAACTCTTTCGGAGCTTGACCAGCACGTGGTATTGGTAATATTATCTCGACTTGATTATATGTTACAAATTTACTTGTGAGTTTTCAATGTTTTGTTTTGTATATTATTTACTTATTCTAAGCTAAATGTTAACAAATAAATGACTTAAATAATACGAAAACAAACAAATAAAAGCGGAACTCCACCTAATATATACTGTATGTTACACTAAATAGGGATAATTGGCCATTAGTGATAACTTCTATGTATTAATCTTTTCTAGAAGCTTTTGACTGGCCATAAACGATCCTGTAGATCATAAATATACATATAAATGAATACCTTCATGCATAATGTAACCTGACCAGACCTAACCTAACTTAACCTAATCTAGCCTAACCTAACCTAACGTAACCTAACGTAATCTAGCCTTCTTCTTGTTCTTCTTGTTCTCCTCCTCCTCCTCCTCCTCCTCCTCCTCTGCTTTATATCATCATCAACTAAATTAAAATTCAAACGCCTTAACCTAACACACTGTGACCCTGGGTTGGAGAGGGGGGATGGGGGAGGGCGGGGGAAGACTCACCTAAATCACCCAGCAGGCGCTTTGTGACACCCAACAAGTGACCTTTGGGTGGGGGCAGTTTTCTCGCCAGATCTAGACCAGTGGGCAGTGTTAACCTCCAAAGGTCACCGAGGCAGGAGTGACCTTTGGGAAGTTTTTGGATTATAAATAGTGTTGTAGGAGGTGGTGGTGGAGGTGGTAGGTTAGTGAAGTCCTTGGTGGTGGTGGTTTGTTGAAGAGGGTCTGTTTTTTCATTGTTTTTAAGTTTGTTTGATTGTTTTTATGTATGTTTGTTTTATTGTTTGTTTGTTTGTTTTGTTTTATTCTTCGTTTGTTCGATATATTGTTTGTTTGTTTGATTGCTTGTTGGTATGTTTGTTTGTTTTATTGTTTTTGTTTGTTTTTTAGAATGATGTTTTTTGTGGTGTCATTATTGTTTGTGTTGTGTTGTTGCTTGCTTGTTTGTTTGTGATGTGTTGTTTGTTTGTGGTTGGTGTGTGTGTGAGAGAGAGAGCGAGAGAGAGACACACAGAGAGAGAGAGAGAGAGAGAGTATCAACACAATTTCCATACCATATATTTGCCAACAACTTTGTCATAACGTAACAGTGAGCCAGGGACACTCTCTCTCTCTTTCTCTCTCTCTCTCTCTCTCTCTCTCTCTCTCTCTCTCTCTCTCACATGATAAAAAACTGATCGACTTGTACCTGTGGTTCTTGTTTGTGTTTTAATTGTTAATTTAATACAACTTTTTATCTTATTTCCAATTTCTACTGTTGTTCCAGCCACATGTTGTATTGTTAATAATAATAATAATAATAATAATAATAATAATAATAATAATAATAATAATACGGTATTTATAATAATAAAAATAATGATGATAATAATACTAATTGAGACGATAATTATTAAAATATGGAGGCAGGAGGAGGAAGAGGGAAGGAATGATGATAGTTGAGAAGATGACAATAGTAGTGATAATGCTGGTTGTGGTAGTGATGGTAATATTACACACGTAACAATAATGGTTGCCCTTCGTGGACGAGGATGGCCGGCTCTAGAGCAACCTAGGCGTGAATTTGTTTAAGGTGTTAGAATCTGTCGCCAACACCACAACCACACCCTAAGTTAACGAGTTGTATGACCCAGTTTCAATGAATAGTCCGAGAAGACCGGACAACTCGGCAACTGCACTGGCTAACCATTATTCCAGAATAAGATCCGCAAATCGATTAACATCTAGGTTCCCCTTTACTGGTAAATAGAAAGCCAAATGTCGTAAAAAAAAATGCTCATAGTTTCACTCCGTCTGGGAATCGAACAGGGGTCCACTCGCTTGCAAGGCGAGTATGCTGACTATTACACCACAGGTTGCCAAAATCACGTTTAGTAAAAAATTTTTTTTTTTTCGTGCTGGTCAAGCCCCGACCAGAGGTTAGCTAGACCCCCGGACAACTCTTTCGGAGCTTGACCAGCACGTGGTATTGGTAATATTATCTCGACTTGTTTATATGTTACAAATTCACTTGTGAGTTTTTCAATGTTTTGTTTTGTATAATATTTACTAATTCTAAGCTAACTTTTAACAAATAAATGACTTAAATAATACGAAAACAAACAAATAAAAGCGGAACTTCACCTAATATATACTGTATGTTACACTAAATAGGGATAATTGGCCATTAGTGATAACTTCTATGTATTTATCTTTTCTAGAAGCTTTTGACTGGCCATAAACGATCCTGTAGATCATAAATATACATATAAATGAATACCTTCATGCATAATGTAACCTGACCAGACCGAACCTAACTTAACCTAATCTAGCCTAACCTAACGTAACCTAACGTAACCTAACGTAATCTAGCCTTGTTGTTGTTGTTGTTGTTGTTGTTGTTCTTATTCTTCTTCTTCTTCTTCCTTTTCTTCTTTTCTTCTTCTTCTCCTCCTCCTCCTCCTCCTCCTCCTCCTCCTCCTCCTCTGCATTATACCATCATCAACTAAATTAAAATTCAAACGCCTTAACCTTACACACTGTGACCCTGGGTTGGAGAGGGGGGATGGGGGAGGGCGGGGGAAGACTCACCTAAATCACCCAGCAGGCGCTTTGTGACACCCAATAAGTGACCTTTGGGTGGGGGCAGTTTTCTCGCCAGATCTAGACCAGTGGGCAGTGTTAACCCCCAAAGGTCACCGAGGCAGGAGTGACCTTTGGGAAGTTTCGGGATTATAAATAGAGTTGTAGGAGGTGGTGGTGGAGGTGGTAGGTTAGTGAAGTCCTTGGTGGTGGTGGTTTGTTGAAGAGGGTCTGTTTTTTTTATTGTTTTTATGTTTGTTTGATTGTTTTTATGTATGTTTGTTTGTTTTATTGTTTGTTTGTTTGTTTTTTGTTTTATTGTTTGTTTGTTTTATTGTTTTTGTTTGTTTTATTGTTTGTTTTTTAGAATGATGTTTTTTGTGGTGTCATTATTGTTTGTGTTGTGTTGTTGCTTGCTTGTTTGTTTGTGATGTGTTGTTTGTTTGTGGTTGGTGTGTGAGAGAGAGAGAGAGAGAGAGAATCAACACAATTTCCATACCATATATTTACCAACAACTTTGTCATAACGTAACAGTGAGCCAGGGACTCTCTCTCTCTCTCTCTCTCTCTCTCTCTCTCTCTCTCTTATGATAAAAAACTGATCGACTTGTACCTGTGGTTCTTGTTTGTGTTTTAATTGTTAATTTAATACAACTTTTTATCTTATTTCTAATTTCTACTGTTGTTCCATCCACATGTTGTATTGTTAATAATAATAATAATAATAATAATAATACGGTATTTATAATAATAAAAATAATGATGATAATAATACTAATTGAGACGATAATTATTAAAATATGGAGGCAGGAGGAGGAAGAGGGAAGGAATGATGATAGTTGAGAAGATGAAAATAGTAGTGATAATGCTGGTTGTGGTAGTGATGGTAATATTACACACGTAACAATAATGGTTGCCCTTTGTGTACGAGGATGGCCGGCTCTAGAGCAACCTAGGCGTGAATTTGTTTAAGGTGTTAGAATCTGTCGCCAACACCACAGCCACACCCTAAGTTAACGAGTTGTATGACCCAGTTTCAATGAATAGTCCGAGAAGACCGGACAACACGGCAACTGCACTGGCTAACCAGTATTCCAGAATAAGATCCGCAAATCGATTAACATCTAGGTTCCCATTTACTGGTAAATAGAAAGCCAAATGTCGTAAAAAAAAAAATGCTCATAGTTTCACTCTGTCCGGGAATCGAACAGGGGTCCACTCGCTTACAAGGCGAGCATGCTGACTATTACACCTCAGGTTGCCAAAATCACGTTTAGTACAATTTTTTTTTTTTTCGTGCTGGTCAAGCCCCGACCAGAGGTTAGCTAGACCCCCGGACAACTCTTTTTTTGAGCTTGACCAGCACGTGGTATTGGTATTATTATCTCGACTTGATTATATGTTTCAAATTCACTTGTGAGTTTTTCAA
>NW_024748061.1:0-14529 GCF_018991925.1 Homarus americanus
TGGGTGGTCCGGTCCGGGAAGATGGCCAACAATGGTACGAGGGAGAGGGCGGTCTTCAGAGTTCCGGGTCCAGCAGGAGGTCTTGTTGAGAGGTCTTCTTCGTTCAGGAGCGATGCGATGAGTGGCGGCCCGGTTGTTGTTGTTGTTGTATAGATTGTCGGACCGTAGTCCGACACGGGCCTTTGCCTATAGGCGGCCCGTTTGGTGGTTCCGGCTGGAGCTCCAGGAGCAGCCAGACCGGATTGGGATTGGAGGTGGTCCCACCTGCAGATTGGAGGGATACTGCAGGTTGCAAGTGTGAACGGACCCCCGATCAGTGGACGCTTACCACCGGCCCCCACTCTTGGACGTGGTCAGCCTCGGAGTGGCGCGCCCCCCGAACTGGGGTCCGCACTTGCTGGGAGAGGATGCTTTCTAAGCTATCTGGGTGGTGGGTATCGTGTGATGACCCGGAGTAGGTGGTGAATGTGGTCTGTGTGGGCCTTTCGGGTTAGAGTGGCCGCTGGTGTTGTGTGTGTTTCTTGGGAGAATTGAGTTCTGTTTCGGAGGCTTTGTGTGACCTCGCAATCGAGGAGATAGTGTTCAAGTGGGTTGGCTGCTGGCTCCTGACAGTAGGTGCATTCCGTGACGTCATTTCCTATCATCTGCCAGGAGCACTTGTACCCTAGTCGTAGTCGGTGAAGGCTGACTTGGGTTTGTCTTGGAGTTTTCTTGTCTGCGAAAGGTGGTTCCCCTTTTGTGGCCGCCAGGTACCATTTGGCTGATTGGGAACCAGCGTTGAGTGCATGAAGGAAGCTCTTTTTGATGTGGAGCTTGGTAGTCTTTCTGAGGTGATTCTTGATCTGTTGCACACTTGCTGGAACTTGGATGTGTACGGTACTGGAGCGTGTAGCTGCCTTGGCTGCTTCGTCTGCCACGTCGTTTCCTCCGATCCCTACATGACTGGGAATCCAGTGTAAGACGACTGGTCGGTGTTGGCTTTGGAATTCCTGTAGCTGCGCGAGGATCGAGGTGATGATGTGGACGTTGTCTCTTGGTTGACTGTGTTGCAGCGCCTGCATGGCCGATTTCGAGTCCGTGTGAATTATGACAGACTTGTTGTGTTGTGTTGCAGCGTGTTGTAGGGCCTTTGAGATTGCTACCAGTTCTGTTTGTAGGGTGGAGCAGTCGTTGGAAAGTCTCCATTTGAGGGTCTGACCTTGGGTGTAGAAGGCCGCTCCGGATCTGTGATGTTTTGGGTCCACCGAGCCGTCTGTGAAGTATGATGCTGCATCAGCCGGTGTCTCGGTGGCTATGGCTTGGAGAGTTATTCTTTTGAGGTCCTCCTTCTGGAGGTTGGCTTTACTATCGCCGAGGTCGGTGAATTTGAGTGTGGCTGGTGGAGGGCTCCATGGTGGAGGAACAGTGTAACCATTGTCTCGTGTGTCTTGGTTATTCTTGACGAGTGTTTCTGCTTGCAGGTGTCGGATGACCTCGCTTGCCTCATGCGACCAGGTGGCCCCTCGCACTCTGTGGTCGAGGTGGAGGGAGGCACTGATTCGAATCTTGGCAGCTGTGGGCTTGTCTGCTCTGCAGATTTTGGCGAGGAGACCGGCTGTCACCTGCTTGACTCGTACTGCCAGGGGTGGTAGCTCGGTTTCCATTTGCAGATTGCAGATTCTGGTCCACATGGGTGCTCCGAGCATGGTCCTGAGAGCATTGTTTTGAATGACTTCTAGCTTAGCTATTTGGTCTTCTCTCAGTCCAATGAGTGCTGGAGCGCTGTAATCTACCAGCGATCTGATGGCGGCTGTGTAGTAGGCTTTGAGCACATGAAGGTTTGCTCCTGCGGATTTGCTGGTGAGCGACCTCATTATATTATGTCTGCTCTTCGTCCTGTGCCTGAGATACTCGAGTTGCGGCTTGAAGGTGAGTTTCTGGTCAAACCAGATTCCAAGACACTGGTGGGCGTTGGTCCAGACTACCGGCGTGTTTTGTATGGAGAGCATCTTGTCTGGTGTGTCTGTGCAGATGGCCATCGCTTTCGACTTGGCTGGATTTATCTTGAGTCCAAGTCTGTTGCACTCCTCTTCTATAAGTTGGAGTGCGTGTTGCGCGTTGGCTAGTCTGTTCGATCCTCTTACTATAAGCTGTAAGTCGTCTGCATAGCATAGGAGCTTGGCTGTTTGTCTGAAGGGAAGTTTGACTAGATTTTCCATCAGGACGTTGAACAGCATTGGACTGAGGATGCCTCCTTGTGGGGTTCCGTTTTCGTGGACCCTGTAGCTTGAGGTTGCTCCCTGAAAGCGTACTCGTGCTTCTCTCTGTGTGAGGTAGTTCTGGATCCACCCCAGCAACCTTCCTTTGACGCCTTTTTTAGCGAGCGTAGTTGTAATGGCCAAGGGATTGGCTAGTTCGAAGGCTTTCTCCAGGTCGAGGAAGACCACCAGAGCTGGTTTGTTGTCCACTGTGCTGAGTATCTCGGCGATGTTGTTGCCTGTGCCGGTGTTCTCGGTGTAAGCAAAGATGTGAGGGTGTGGGCTGCCTACTTTCCACTTGAGTCGGTTGAGAGCCATTCTTTCTCCGGTCTTCGCTATGCAGCTGAGAAGGGAGATGGGCCTCGGCTTGTCTGGTTCTCTGGGCTTCGGAATGGGCTGTATATCTGCCTTCTTCCATTTCGGTGGGAGTCTTTGTGCTGTCCACGAAGCATTGATGGCTTGCAGCAGAGCCTCGTGTCCGGCTGTACCGGCATGAGAGAGCATGGAGTAGGTTATCCTGTCGGCCCCTGGAGCTGTGTCCTTGCTTCGTTTTAGCGACTTCTGGAGTTCTTGCTGGTTGAATGGTCTGTCAGTGTCATCTTCACTGTTGCAGGCCTCTTCGATCATCTGGAGTCTGACCTGTCGCAGACGCCGTTGTGTCTCCTCCGCCTGTCTCGGGAGGTTCTTCGTTGCTGCTCGGTCAGAGAACAGTTTTGCAAGTCTCTCGGCTTCCTCTTCTGGGTTGGGATGAGTTGGTGGTGGTGGTGTTGCCTTCCCAGATGCCCTTCGGATCTGGGCCCCCATCTTGCCAAGGGTGGTGTGCTCGTTCAGTTCGGAGCACCACTTGAGCCAGCTTGCGTTTTTAATTTCTTCCTTCTCTTCCCTGGTATCCTTGACTATGACTTGCAGGAGATGTCTGTTTGTTGCCGTGGGATGTCTCCTGTAGTTTCTTCGGGCCATGTTCACTCTGTGGTTGAGTTCTTTCACCCTGGGACAGTAGTACCAGTAATCATTGTACTGTCTTGATGTGGGTTTTGTTTTTGGGATAGCCTCTTCTGCCGCTAGGTGAAACGCCTCGACCAATGGGTGGTGGAGGGTTGTCTCATCCGCGGGTGCTGCGCCGGCCGGCTGTGATTTTTCGCGCCACTTAGCCAGGTGTTTCTTGAAGAGTCCCCAGTCTGCCTTTTGAGTGTTGTATCTCCATCTCGGGGGGGGTGGAGTGGGGAGTTTGTTCACCTTCAGCGTTGTTAGGGTGGCGAAGTGGTCACTGGTCAGCGTGGGGTGTATCTGCCAGGAGGCCGAAGGCTGTAGTGCACTGGAAACGAAGGTTAGATCTAGCCTTCCTCCCCTAGTGTGGGTGGGCTCTCCGGTGTTCAGGAGGCAGATCTCGGGTGTATCTTGAAAGGTGGTGTATAGGTGTAGGCCGTCTTCATTTGTGGGGCTTGCCGAGCTTAGGAAGGGATGATGTGCGTTGAAATCCCCTCCTATGAGTGTGGCGTGGTCGGCGGCCGAAGCAAATAATTGAGTAACCTCCAGTGAGCCCCTTGGGTTCTTGTAGATGTTGTGAACAGTTAGTTCCCGTTCTTGGAGGGTTACTTTGACGGCCTGTGTCTCGATGTTTTCCCCACATGGAAGTTGCTGCGTGACATCGGCGGAGGGTATGCTTGACTTGACCAAGATCATACATCCTCTTGTTGACGCCTGCGTGAAATGCCTCCTGTATGTCTTGTAACCGCTGAATTTGAAACAGTGGTGTTCTTGTAGAAGTGTTTCTTGTAGGAGTATGATGTCAAGCTTGTCCTTGGCTGCTGCTTCTTGTAGGAGGTGTTTCTTGTTTTTGATGCCCTGAGCATTCCATGTAAGGATGTTCAGGGTGCTGATGTTTTCCACCACTGTTTCATCAGGGACTTCTGGTGGTCCTCGATGGAGATGATGGAAATGTCCAAGTTCGATTCCAACTGGATCAGGTCCATGTCTTCGTGTTCTGTGGTTTTTGCCTTCTGGGCCGTGGTTCGGTTCAGGGGAGTTGAAACGTCCAGTTTCTTTCTGGGAGCTGTCGGTATCTTGGGAGCTGTCGGTGTCTTGGGTTCTCTGGTGGCCTTCTTCGGTGTAGAGTGTACCTCGGCTGTTACTCGTGTGCGGACCGGCGTGGCTTCCTCCACTGAGGTGGCTGGAGCTGTGGCGACTTGCCCGAGGACGCTCCCCATGAGTAGTTGGAGCTGTGTGGGTTGGATCTTGTGGCCCAGTAGTCCGGCTAGGCCCTCCGCGAAGGTCGTCAGTACATTGGCTAGGTCTGATATGTGTATCATTCCTTCTGGTGCCTTGGTGTGTGCTTCTTTTGTCTTTCTCGTGGTTGTCGTTCTCTGCTGCTTGGGTGGCTGAGGTGTGGCTGTAGTGAGGCCAGGAAACTGGGCTGCACTTTGGGTGTTGACTGGCTGAGGAGGTTGTCTTTGTTGTTTGGGCCTTTGGGTTCCCCACACGAAGGTACTTGGTGGGGCTGGTGTGTAGGCGGTGGGGGCCGGTCTTGCTGCTGGTCGGTTTGCCTGGACCCTCTTTGTTCTCTCGGAGCATCCAGGATTCCAGGCGTGGTGTTTGCCCCCGCAGTTGGCACACTTGGGGGCAATTTTTTCCCCATTTTTCAGTTTGGTGAGGCAGGACTGTGTGCCGTGCTTCTGTGCGCAGACTGCGCAGATTTCCCTGTACGTGCACCTTGTCTGATGGTGCCCGTATTTCTGGCATCTGAAGCATCGCAGGGGCTCTGGGACGAAGGGCCTCACTTCGTAGATCCCCCAGGTTTTGAGGTCTATGGTGCTGGGGGGTGAGCCGTAGTGCGTTATGAGGACTTGTTTCGTGGTGGCCGTCTTGTCGGACAGGGGAGAGCATCTCTCGGCTTTTAGGATCTTCGGGTGGTTCTCCAGGGGTTCGAGAGGTAGTTCCTTTGGGTACCGGAGGACTACCGACTTCATCAGTTTCTGGGCGGGGTCTAGCTTGGTTGAAGTAATGGTGGTGGTGCTTTGCAGGTAAGTGTCGAGGGTGGTGGCGGAGTTCTTGTCTTTGGGGTGAACGATCATCTCCCCGGCGGCCCGGCAGGCGGGCGGGCTTATATACAGACATTCTCCACCTCAGTGGCCACCTCATTGGCCACGAGTGCCGCATGCGTCATCCGCAAGCTACGCCCCACCTCCAAGAGGGAGGGACGGCCTTGGATGAACGATACTACCGCTGCGTCCACAGCACGCCACCTACTCCCACCAAACCGTGGGCGAAGCCACACCAGGACCACCTGTAGTAGCAACCACAACAACATGACTGGACGAGGCAAAGGAGGCAAGGGACTTGGAAAGGGTGGCGCCAAGCGTCATCGTAAGGTGCTTCGTGACAACATCCAGGGTATCACCAAGCCCGCCATTCGTCGTCTAGCTCGGCGTGGAGGTGTTAAACGTATATCCGGCCTCATCTACGAGGAGACCCGCGGCGTCCTCAAGGTGTTTCTGGAGAACGTCATCCGTGACGCCGTCACCTACACCGAGCACGCAAAAAGGAAGACCGTCACCGCCATGGATGTGGTGTATGCCCTGAAACGGCAGGGCCGCACCCTTTATGGTTTTGGTGGTTAATCAACCTGATGGACGGGCGCACACCACCACCACCACCACGACAAACAAATATACGGACCTAATTTTAGGTCCACATTTAAATCGCTAAAGAGTTGGTTAGACACTGAGTAAATCGTTGAAAATATATCCAATAACATGATCCTCTCTAATTCTGGACTTGTGGTATGAGTATAGGTTGTGTGTGAACGTGTTGGAACCACTTCCTAATAATTGTCAGTCAGTCAGTCAACATTCACCTAACCTCCAGGTACCTCACCTAACTTCCTGTAGCGTCACCGAACCTCACGAAATGTAACCCAATGTAGTTTATAATCTATCCTAACATGACATAACATAACCACGCACTATATTACTTCGGTAAGAGTAATGAGTTTTAATACACAAAGTTGCAGTTATCATTCATTCATACATACATACATACATACATACATACATACATACATACATACATAACATGCTAGTGGCAGGGGGGGATTGAAGTGAATTTTAGGAGGATAGAATAGGTGCAGTGGCTAAACAGCGCTTGCGTGAGGGACTTTAAGCAGCAACTCGCCTGGATGCGGCAGGATAGAGTCAGGTCAAGCGTCCGGTGCATGTTGGGTTCCGCCATGGTTTCTCAGTGTTTGGTCGGCTTGATTGTGTGTGTTGTTTTCTTGTTTGGAGGAAATGTCTTGGTATTCTTCTTCTTAGCTTGAAGTTGATTTTCTTCTAACTCTTCTCCTCTTGTTGTTCGTCTTCCTCGTGTCTGCTATCATTCTGTAAAGACTCTATATATGTATGTAGGTATGAGTGAGTAACAGTTGCCGGTTACAGTGATACTTCATATTGGCTGGTGTTGTACTGTATGGCTTCGGTATTTCTTAATATACAAACGGCACCGTTAGGGGATTGAGGTATTTAAAAACCAGCCTACATTACTTATATATAGAAATAAATAATGTGGCTTGGACAATAATGACGACTACTCTCTCCTACCTTCCCCAAACAAGGGCTTTTCGAAAGTATACATTGGACACAAATGACTTAGTACATCATACATTGGTGGTTTAACAAAAGCCCTCATTAGAGAAAGGTGAAGGAGCACACAGTGAACATACAGATTAATGTTTGCACGCGTAGATCATGTAAGGTGAGATGTTAAACACCAGACACGTAGTGTAGTAACTCCCTCACAGATGGCGTTATGAGGGGCCTGATGATGTAGCAGTTACCTCACAGATGGTGTTATGAGGAACTTCACATGATGATGCTGTAGCAAAACATTCACTACGTGGTGTCGTAGCATCTTGGGGACACCACGTGGTCGACATGACTCACTCATTCAAGTGGGTGAGGTGTGGTCCCAGGCCTCTCTATCGTGGAGTCTCAGGGGAAGTATAACTGGGTACCTGGGACCTCACTGTGTGAAGGTGGTTAGCTAGCTTGGGTAAGACTCAACTGCCGAGTTGTTTTTCACTGAGTTAAGCACTGTTCACCACTATTCATCACTGGTTCCATTCCTTTGCCAAATGAGATAGTACCTTATGGCCAGAACTTGTTGATAGTCCGGTGGGGAGGAGGGTTCAGGGGAGTGAGTTGGTATGGGCCAACATATAAATAATAATAATAATAATAATAATTAACGGTTTATTGAAAGAGCTTGGCAGCCAGAAGACTGAAAATATACAGTTACATATTTGGGGAATGGGTTACGAATTACAAATAATATACAAGTAACATGAGTGACACAAATAAGACATATAATAACTAGCTGGGGAAAAGCTCAAACTACAGTTCATTTCAACATAGTGACAGTGCAAGGAGTAGTGTTTACTGGGAGTGAGTACACTGATTTATTACAAGTTATCGATAATTTTTACAATGGTTGGGACTGGGCTGTTCTTATAGCGATCAGTTCGTGCACGTATGGGCTGGGCTGGATGCGGTTGTGGTGTCGAAGAGCAATTCTCGGACTAGGGATCTCAGGTGGTAGTAGGAGCCGGTGTCGGGGATGGTGTAGAAGCTTCTTACCAAATTTGCAGATGAGGTCGTGGTGATGGTCAGTGAGAGTCTAAAGGGTCAGTGTGTTGAGTGCTTCTTGATATGTGGAGTAGGAAGGGTAGAGAATAATCTTGCATGGCCTCTTTTGCACTTTTTCTAGGTGTTTACGTTGTGTGGCATTTAGGGAGGAAGACCAGGTGGAGGAGGCATAGGTGAGCTTGGGAAGTATGAATGTTGTGTAAACACTGAGGAGCTCGTGTGCAGGAACACCGAGGGACTTGAGTCGGCGTAGGAGGTGGAGACAGAAACTGGAGGATTTGATAACTTCACTGACGTGTGGTTTCTAATTTAGTTTGTTGTCTATATGTATGTGTGTGTGTGTGTGTGTGTGTGTGTGTGTGTGTATATACTACTGTACTTTTTAGATCCTCCTACGCAACCTAACCTATTATAGTTAAGTATAGTAGGCTATACACTATTTTGTTAGTATGTGTTATAAAATGAAATTGCATGTTATTATTATTAATATTATTATTATTAATATTATTAGTATTATTATTAGTAGTAGTATTATTATTATTATTATTATTGTTATTATTATTACATGCTAATATAATACTAAGTTGCCCGCCAGATTTCCTCAGAGATGGGAGGAGCACATTGGCGGCGGTGTTGTTTATACTCCGCCCGATTACTGATTCCTATTCACCGAGCCAGAGCTGGCGGGCGGCGTGTTATGTGCCACGTTTTGTTTCCCATTGGGCGTACCGCTCAGCTGGGGAGTAGGAGATTTCATAAAAAGAAAGTTTGAGTGGAGAGCACACCTTTTCCTTCACATACAGTTATCTTAGACCATCTACTAGTATAATAGTTTGCACAAAAATACTCTACACTCTTTCTAGGTTATTGTTATGTTGTTTTTTTTTTTTTTGACTTCTCATCAGATTGTGCATTCAACTAATATACACTATTAGTGTGTTTATTATTATGTTTTATAGTATTATTTCGTATAATATTGGGTAACACAATTATAGTCACTAATATACACTATTAGTGTGTTTATTATTATGTTTTATAGTATTATTTCGTATAATATTGGGTAACACAATTATAGTCACTAGTATAGTTTATTATTGGGGTTTATAGCAGTTTGTGGTCTAATAGTATCATGCTTTATGGGTGGTGTTCTATGTAGTGATGATTAGGCAATAAAATATGCTTTGGGTGTTTATAGCAGTTTTTGTGGTCTACTAGTATCATGCTTTATGGGTGGTGTTCTATGTAGTGATGATTAGGCCATAAAATATGCTTTTGGTTTATTGCTAACAAAATATACTTTGCTCTACCGCTGTCGTGCAAAACATGGTGAAACTTACATACACCGTTAATAAAGTATTCATGGAAGAAGAAGAAGAAGAAGAAGAAGAAGAAGAAGAAGAAGAAGAAGAAAGAGGAAGAATTGTGGAGGGAATGAACAGTGAGACAATGTAAAGCCTCCGGGATGGCGGCAGCGTTTCTGTTATTAATATATAATAAGACAATAGGAAAATATGTTGTTGTCTCTACCTGTATTATTACCTTTGCGATAGCATGGTTCCATTTTGGGAGGACAGAGGAAGGAGCAGGAGGTTAGGAAGGGAGAGATAGTGTCTGTGATCCTCGGGTCACCACTCCTCGGATTGTGTCAGTTCAAGTTTAGAAGCTCCAACAACTTTCCCTGAATACGAATTCGCAACCTTTCGATTTACAACAGGTACCTACTTACTGCTACAGTAGGTGAACAGGGACCAAGGGGGCTAGGAATAGTGTCCAAACAACTTGCTCCTGCCTGCCTGTGTGATGTAGTCGTGGCCACAATTAGGTTAGGATACAGACACATCTGGCACGTTAGTAACGCTGTACCCATACCGGAACACTCAGCATGTAAACTTTGTGATACACCTTTAAAGCACTATATTATTGAATGTGACACTGTCAAAGACTTCAGGCCACCTCACTTATTGTATCTTGAACTATGTCATTACTTCATTGAGGACATTACATTCTTGCTGTTTATCCCAAATTGGCTAGCTAGCTAGCCCACACTGATTAGTCTACAATTACAATATGACTCCAATGTATGCTGCTGGTAAATGTGTACTGTCAATGAACCAGAGTGAAAATAAGGTCGCCTCCCTTGCTGCTGCTGCTAAAGCTGCTGCTGCTTCTTGCGCCCTTCTAAGTCCCGTTTAAGTCCCCCACCCCAGGCCCCCGCAGTACCCCTTCACATCTACACCATTCAAAAACATTTACACTCAATTTGCACAGAGTGTTATCCTGCAAAACGTTGATGTCGTATATTTCTCTCTTTAAGTGATATCCTGTGGCTCCGAAAGGAGCCTGTTTGGTTAGGTTGTCTTGTGTGAACGAACCTTGGGTTCTTATTTCTTCTCTGTCTTCTTGGGGAGGAGCACAGCTTGGATGTTAGGAAGGACACCCCCTTGGGCAATGGTGACTCCAGACAGGAGCTTGTTCAGCTCCTCGTCATTGCGAATGGCAAGCTGAAGATGACGCGGGATAATGCGGGTCTTCTTGTTGTCGCGGGCGGCGT
Organism: Homarus americanus; assembly: GCF_018991925.1. Lineage (NCBI taxonomy): Eukaryota > Metazoa > Arthropoda > Malacostraca > Decapoda > Nephropidae > Homarus > Homarus americanus. The sequence continues at coordinate 10,425 of NW_024748061.1, forward strand.
TACCGGCCCGCTCGAGCACTTCTGCTGCCAGGTACTCCATGACGGCTGCAAGGTACACAGGTGCACCTGCACCAACACGCTCAGCATAGTTGCCTTTACGCAAGAGACGGTGGATCCTACCCACGGGGAACTGGAGTCCGGCCCTGCTAGAACGGGACTTTGACTTGCCCTTCACCTTGCCTCCCTTGCCGCGTCCTGACATGTTGCTGCTGCTGCTTTTCGTGATAGGAGTTAAATTTCCGCCCGCCACCTTGGTCTTTTTTACCAAGCTCAGGATCAGGCCAGGTGGCCGTCTCGCGGACCCAACCAATGTAAGAGAGCCGTAGCTGCAGCCAGTCTGATCCTGAGCGGCCCGCTCGGTATATAAGGAAAAGTTAGTCGGGCCAGTTTTCAATTCTCGCGCTCCGCGCCACGAGTAACTGTGCCGCCATGCCTCCCAAAACTTCCGGAAAGGCTGCCAAGAAGGCTGGAAAGGCCCAGAAGGCCATTGCCAAGGGTGACAAGAAGAAGAAGCGCAGGAGGAAGGAAAGCTACAGCATCTACATCTACAAGGTACTGAAGCAAGTGCCCCCCGACACAGGAGTCTCCTCCAAAGCTATGTCCATCATGAACTCTTTCGTGAACGACATCTTCGAGCGCATCGCTGCCGAGGCTTCCCGCCTGGCGCACTACAACAAACGCTCCACCATTACAAGTCGGGAAATCCAGACAGCTGTCCGACTCTTGCTGCCCGGTGAACTGGCCAAGCATGCCGTGTCTGAGGGCACCAAGGCTGTCACCAAGTACACCTCTTCCAAGTAAGAGGTTACTTATGCACAACAAACACGCCATCCCACTACTACAACTTAATCGGCTCCATCGGAGCCACAGTTACATGTTAAAGAGACAGTTACCGACAGTGATATATTGAGAGGGAAATAAAAAAAAAAAAAAATTATAATAATCTGCATTCTCTATTGGCGTAGAAACCGGACTAAATCGAAACATAATAAATAAATAAATAAATTCTGCGTGGAGTACTTTTACACCCACTGCAAAGTGACATACATGGAGTGTGTTTGGGCTTCATTTCATGTTTGCAGCACGCCTAATTCATGTAAACAATTTATTTTATTTTATTGTATTTTATTGTATTTTCTTTTATTTTATTTATTTATTTACTTACTTATTCTTTATACATTTATTTGTTACTAGCTCTTGTTTGTTGCACCCACCCACCTCCCGAATTGATGACCTACTATACATTCGTGCCTGCACGAATGTTACCAACTTACCGTTAGGCGATTTGGGTAACCGAAATTAACGCTCTCCTACCACCAACCATTTCGATTGTCATGAAAATTATCTTCAGAACAGTTCTTTGGCCCTGAGAAGGGCCGAGTTATAGATGTCTGGTAGGTTTTGTTGTGCTTTTTCTTTTTCCCCAAGGAAGAGGACTTAAGCACGCTCTCCGCGGATGCGCCGGGCCAGCTGGATGTCCTTGGGCATGATGGTACCGCGCTTGGCGTGAATGGCACACAGGTTGGTGTCCTCGAAAAGACCCACCAGGTAAGCCTCAGAGGCTTCCTGCAGAGCCATGACGGCAGACGACTGGAAGCGCAGGTCAGTCTGGAAATCCTGGGCGATCTCACGCACCAGGCGCTGGAAGGGCAGCTTCCTGATGAGTAGCTCTGTGCTCTTCTGGTAACGACGGATCTCACGAAGGGCGACGGTTCCGGGCCTGTAACGATGGGGCTTCTTGACACCACCGGTGGCTGGGGCGGACTTGCGAGCTGCCTTGGTGGCAAGCTGCTTCCGTGGAGCCTTGCCTCCAGTGGACTTGCGGGCAGTCTGTTTAGTACGGGCCATCTCGACGACGAAATAGTAAATACGGGCGGCCTGGCAGGCGGGCGGGCTTATATACAGACATTCTCCACCTCAGTGGCCACCTCATTGGCCACGAGTGCCGCATGCGTAATCCGCAAGCTACGCCCCACCTCCAAGAGGGAGGGACGGCCTTGGATGAACGATACTACCGCTGCGTCCACAGCACGCCACCTACTCCCACCAAACCGTGGGCGAAGCCATCACACTCTCTCTCCCTCACCATGAACGGATACGAGTTTGTTAACGTGGCGCGGATACGTCCGGACACGCCGACCTGCCCCAAGAAACTAAACCTCCTAGTTCTCCAGAAGTTTTTCGAAGCTAATGGGATCGTGGGGGTCACCAAGGTAGAACGCCTAAAGCTCCATGGTGACATCAAGATCACCTTCGCCGAGATGGGCATGCCCGCTCAACTCGCGGAGATCCCAGACATCAACAGCATTCCTTTTAAAATGTTTGCCTTCATGTGGGACAACTTGAAGCTGGGTGTAATCTCCCACGCCGAAATTGCCCACATGGACAAAGCAGAGCTGAGTGAGCTCCTCAAGGAGCAGCAGCTCCAAGTTGTGAAGAAGCTGTCCGACACCACTGCCCTCATCGGACACCACTCCACCCTACCCAAGGAAGCTCAACTGGCGTGGGCAACTATGCCAGTCAAGCCCTACTGCAGACCGAAACGGTGTTACAAATGCCAGCACTATGGACACACTGTAAACAAGTGTGAGGCGCAGGAAGACACCTGCTCCATGTGTGGCAGCCCTGGACACCGCTACACGGCCTGCCCCAACACAGAGAAAAAATGCGTTGCCTGTGGTGGCCCACACTCCTCCGCCGACCGGACCTGCCCCAGATGGAAGGAGGAATGCAGGGTAGCCAAGGCTCGTCTTGAGAAAAAACTGAGCTAAAAAGAGGCCCTCCTTGCTGTACGCTCCCAAGAAAAGAAAAAACCAGCAGTAAAGAAAAACCAAGAAAAGAAAACTCAACAGAAGCAGCCCACCACACAGAACCAAGAACACCACGTGGCCCGTGGTGCTGAAGCCCACGCGGCCAGTGGTGCTGAACCCCACGTGGTCAACCTCTCCCTCTCTGAATTCTTCCACACCTATGAGGACTTAAAATACGAGGAAGACGAACAAGAAGACCCAAACACAAACGAATGGACAATTCAAGAGAGCAAGAAGAGAAGGAGAGAGAGAAGAAAATCGACATCAAGCTAAGAAGACCAAGACATCCCCTCCACACAAGAAACCAAAACACAATCAAGCCGACCAAGCACTGAACATCCATTGCCCAACCCAACACGCACCTGACGCCTGACCTGACGCTTGACCTGACGCTTGACCTGACGCTTGACCTGACGCTAGCCTGGCCTTGTCTTGTCGCCTCCCTGCCGCGTCCAGCCGGGTTGTTGCTGCTGCCCCCATCTTATAATCCCTCACGCAAGCGGTGTTTAGCCACTGCATCTGTTCTCTCCTCCTAAAATTCACTTCAATCCTCCCTTTATTCTTCTCCTGAACCTCCTTCCCCCCTGTCACTAGCATTTTTCGATTTCGATTCGGCGAAGCCACACCAGGACCACCTGTAGTAGCAACCACAACAACATGACTGGACGAGGCAAAGGAGGCAAGGGACTTGGAAAGGGTGGCGCCAAGCGTCATCGTAAGGTGCTTCGTGACAACATCCAGGGTATCACCAAGCCCGCCATTCGTCGTCTAGCTCGGCGTGGAGGTGTTAAACGTATATCCGGCCTCATCTACGAGGAGACCCGCGGCGTCCTCAAGGTGTTTCTGGAGAACGTCATCCGTGACGCCGTCACCTACACCGAGCACGCAAAAGGGAAGACCGTCACCGCCATGGATGTGGTGTATGCCCTGAAACGGCAGGGCCGCACCCTTTATGGTTTTGGTGGTTAATCAACCTGATGGACGGGCGCACACCACCACCACCACCACGACAAACAAATATACGGACCTAATTTTAGGTCCACATTTAAATCGCTAAAGAGTTGGTTAGACACTGAGTAAATCGTTGAAAATATATCCAATAACATGATCCTCTCTAATTCTGGACTTGTGGTATGAGTATAGGTTGTGTGTGAACGTGTTGGAACCACTTCCTAATAATTGTCAGTCAGTCAGTCAGTCAACATTCACCTAACCTCCAGGTACCTCACCTAACTTCCTGTAGCATCACCGAACCTCACGAAATGTAACCCAATGTAGTTTATAATCTATCCTAA
>NW_024748062.1:0-16255 GCF_018991925.1 Homarus americanus
CCTTCCTTTACCCCACCCCTTCCCTCCCATTGCCCTACCATTCCTCCCCTGTTGGCCCTGCTATTAGAGAAAGAAAACAATATATTTTTTTTGGAAGGGGTAACTGTCATAAAAAGTTGTGTTCCTTGTTGATGTGTGTGTGTGTGTGTGTGGGATGCAGAGAGCAGGAAAGAAGTGAAAGGAAAAGTACGGTTGGAGGGGAAGGAAGAGGTAAAGTGTTAAGAGTGAAACGTGTGGAATAATTGAGAGAGAGAGAGAGAGAGAGAGAGAGAGAGAGAGAGAGAGAGAGAGAGAGACACTAAACACACACAAAAAGAAATGAAAACAAAATAATACAAAAATAAATTGTCATAGTCGAAGGTGCAGTCATCGATATAAAGTACTCGGTCTACTAATTCTGAACTATTGACAGAAAAATACGAGACAAATAAGCCGACAAATTGAGCCATTAAAGGTCTCTCATGAACTTCTGCCGCTACAGTAGGGATAAACACTAGTAATTGATATACTGGTAAAATAAAACCCACACACAGACCACCGAACTAAAAGCTTCCGGCGATAAATAAATTAATATATCAGGTAATTTAGATAAAATTTCGATAAAGTGATAATTTATATACATTTTTATATATTTTTTTTAAATTTAAACTTGACTGTAAATAAGAACTATCATATAAATAATCACACTGTAAAATATAAATAAATAGCATAATTATTAACTTAATATTTTTTAACTTTGCCCTAAACTTTACAAGGGAACTTTACTGGGTACAACTGGACGGTCTCCTACGCTACATGACTCTGAACACACGAGAGAACTAAACACAGAACTCACGATTCTTCTTCATATGTGTATTGTGTTTTATATATTCATTTATTGTCTTATTCTCTCTATGTTCAAAATATTCACTGGGGGAAAAATAACAGCACGGATACAACACACTAATAACTAATCCTATTTTTTTTTTAGCACGAAAGAACCATCATGGCCGGCACTGTATACTAAAAAATCACCCACTTTCCCCAGATGCAAAGTTAGGTACCAATTCACAGATGGGTGAACTGGGAATCCACTAAGTGCAAGCCAATAATCCTAGGAATATGAAGCGAGAATTGTATCTACTCAGCCACAGCTCACCTCTGGTCGGCAATAATCCGCTAAAAAAAGTCTTTTATCTTTACATAAAGGGAACATAATGATGTACAACTCGTGTCAAACGCTGCATTAGGTTACGTCGTATAGTTTAGTACAGTAAAATAAAAAAAAACCTTGAACAGAGGAGCGACGGTCAGCTGAAAGTGAACCAAGTCGATGTGCCATTGTAGTTTGATGTCCACCCTCACTACGCACGACCAGAATCTACATAATACTCAATAAACAACGACTAGACACGAGGCCTGTTAGAGGGGTTATTCTTTACTCTTAAATCTATCAAAAGCTCGAGATTAGCAAGACCCAGAGAGGGCGAGGAGAAGACTACGAAGAGGTTAAGGGTGAAAAGGGCTGGAGGAACTGTAAAGAGAGAGAGAGAGAGAGAGAGAGAGAGAGAGAGAGAGAGAGAGAGGCGACCTGGGTTAAGGACTAAGGAAAGGAAGTGAGTGGGATAAGGGAAAGAAAGGGCTGAGTGAAGGGGAAACAGGGCCGTGGAAAAGGGGTAAAATGAGGAGTGAGAGAAGGGCTACAGGAGAAAGTGAGGCCTGAGAAGAGGGGTTAGAGTAAGGGCTGGGGAAAGGGCTAGAGTGAGGATGGAGAGAGGGACAAGTCATATCTATAGACAGGTTTTGGAGAGGGTTATGGAGAGTGCTGAGGAAGTAAGAGGGGCTAGTATTGAGGGCTAGACTGATGGGGGAGAGGGGAGAGGGCTAGGGAGAGGGTTAGAGAGGGGAGAGGGCTAGGGAGAGTGTTAGAGAGGGGAAAGGGCTAGGGAGAGGGTTAGAGAGGGGGAGAGGGACTTCAGGGCGCTAGTGGTGGTCGCTACGATGAGGGTCCGTGGATATTTGTCGTGTGTTTCAGGACGAGAAATTGCAGAGACCTACCACCAGCTGACGGAGGCGTTGAGGCTTGTGTACGGAGGAGGAGGAGAAACGGAAGATAGAATAAGAGGGGGAGAAACAGATGATGGAGCAGGAGGAGAAACAGAAAATGTAAGAGGAGGAGGAAGATCAGCGGCAAGAGCAGTATGAGGAAGAGGAGGAAGATTTGGTGGAACGAGAAGGAAGACAGGATGGAGACAAGAGGCAAAAAATGAGTTAGAGAATTGATAACTGGAGAGAAAACAAAATTAACAGGCGCAAGATAGAGGGAAGAGGAGAAAGAATAAAAAGAAAGGGAGAAAAATATTGAACGTCGTAAAAATGAAATATAAAAAAACAAACAAGAGAGAAATAGAATAAAAGATGAAAGGAGAAGAACGAGGAGAGGCAGAAAAAGTGAAGAAAAAAACACAGAGATAGAGAGAAAGAAGGAAAAAATAGAGAAGGAAAAATCAGAGAAAAGAAAAACAATAACTGAGGAAAAGAACAAAAATGAGAAAAAAAGTGAGAAAGAAAGATAGAAAAACAGATTTATATGGGATTTTTTTTTGGGGGGGGGGGAGGAAAGGGAAGGGAAGGTTCCAAGTTTCATTGAATTGTTCCTAATGTGAGTAAGCCAATCCCACATATTTAATGGCGTTTGTAACAATTTGTCTCAGATCAAGCACCTGGAGAGTTTAATTTTGTTAATCTTTTGTTTTCATTCATTTTTTCTTTCGCCCTTCTTACTGCTTTCTTCGTATTTTCTTTTTCTCTCTCTGATATCTACCTATGTTGCTCTTCCTGTCTACCTGTGCATCTCTCTCTCTCTCTCTCTCTCTCTCTCACTCAAGACCGGTTCTCATTATAACCACTGAGAATATTACCAGAAAGTGTTTGAATGTTTACTGTTTTTCTTCGTTTTTTTTTTTTTTACTGACAGCTTTTAACGTTAACCGAGTGACCCAGTAACGCTAACACACACGCACACACACATAAAACACACACACACACACACACACACACACCAGTGCTCACGTTCATGACATTGACCCATTCTAAACTGCTCACACACGAAAGTTCAATATATGTCCTGTACTTTACATTCCAACGCTTCAATGGTTTTGTAAGTTATGGTCTACGCTGCAGTATAAAATATTAATTATGTACTTGCATGGGTGGAGAGAGAGAGAGAGAGAGAGAGAGAGAGAGAGAGTATATGACCCAAATATACGGAAAAGACTCCATAAAAAAATATAGATATTATATATACATTTTAGGAAACCATTAACTGAAGCAAAAAAAATAATTGACAAGACGTTTAACATTCACGATTTACTAGTAAGAAATATGTGTTGAAAATTACAGATTATACAGACATAAATAACTGTATGAACTGGGGACAAGTTTGAGAATGTTTTGTGAGGAAGAAAAGTACAAATTGGGGAAAAAACAGCTTTGATATGAATAAATTACTGGATAAACGTAAATGGGAAAAAACGCGTCTTTAACTAGGAAAAAATGAAAGAATGGAAGGAAATTAATGTAAATATAACGTGAATAACCAAGAATGAAGAGTAGAAGGATATTATTAGATGTAAAATATGTATAACCAGGAAAGAAAAAAATAAAGAAAAAATAATAAAAAATAGTGAGTAACCGACGGAGAAAAAATTAATGAATAATAATTGAAGAGAAAATATATATAAAAATAATAAAAAATAGCATATAAAATAAAATAAAATAAATACGAATATATATCAGAATAAACTGAAACAAACTGATGTGAAAAATAGATATCACGAGTAATTATTTTTAAATAAACCCGAGAAAAAAAAAGTTGTTCCATGAAACCTTTGAGAAAAATTAATTGATTTCCATAACTGCTAGTGGTACTATGTGAGTTCAGAACGTCATAGCTACACAAGTTAAAATTCAGAACTGATATTCACATATAATTTAGATTTTTTTTTTAGGTTACACTCAGTCATTTCTCCTAAAATAACTATGCTGAGAGAGAGAGAGAAAAAAAAAGCTGAGTGTGTGTGTGTGGTGGGATGACGGATTGAACTAGCGACCCTCAGGTCAAGAGACAAGAGCCGTACCCACTCGACACCACACCTCAACTAACTAATCAATCTACACCTATCGTAGCCTATCTAACCTAACCTAACAGAAAATCTTACTTTACCAGAGAGTGGGACGGACACAAGTTGACATCACGGTCGTGTATGAACCAATCAGCGACCAGCTTTACCCACATACGAGTGGATCTTGTACGCAACAAGCCCGACTCAGGTTATAAAGCCAATAAAGAGTAACACTCAATTAGCACAGCTCACTTCAGATGCCATTAAACCTCGACCTCATAGCTGTAGGAGGACCTATCGAACCAATGAAGTTTTTCGCTGTTGATCACTGTTTATCTTCCTCCCCTTCTCCCTCTGCTTGACTAAAGGAGTCACTCACCTACTTCCATGGTCAGTTGGTCACTCACACGTGTAGATAGTCCAGTCAGTGCGGTTTGTGAGGTACGCGGTCACTCATACGAGCCCTTGATCATGTTGGTATTGTCTACGGTCACTCACTCAGTCATTTATACTTTCCTTCTCGTTATTTATGTCCCTCCTCCTCTTCCTCCTCCTCCTCTTCTTCCTCTTCTTCGTCCTCCTCCTCCTCTTCTTCATCTTCCTCCTCCTCAAACATGAGTTATGTGAGGATGTAAAGTCCTGGACACACACACGCGCGCGCGCGCACACACACTTCCCTCGGCCTTCATAGGGTAAGGACGTGTGTAGTCGGCGCTGCCCGCTAACGCGGCCGTGGTCTCTTGACCATGGAGACAGCTGCCAGCCCGGTCTGTCGGGCTCTCCCCTTCCCCATCTCCTCCTTCCCATCTGGAGTTATCAACAACCTCACACCAACAGTACAGTGCAAAGATTGACGATTAACCCACAAGTGATATACAAAAGTGGCAATTTCAACTCGAAGGAAAAGCTCAAAAACACAGCAATACTGATTGTGGCTGGATCTGACCTAACCTGACCTGACCTCACGGCTTCACCTGACCTAACCTGAAGGATGGAGCACACCTACATTGCCCCAAGCTACTGTCCTGGCCACACACCTGCCCAACCGCATCCAGCCCATACGAGCACGAACTGATTGCTACAAGAACAGCCCAGTCCCAACCATTGTAAAAATTATCAACACCTAATTATTATATGTCATATTTGTATCACTTATGTTACTTGTACATCATTTGTAAATCAAGAGACCCATTCCCCAATTATGTAATTGTATATTTTCAGTCTTCCGGCTGCCATGCTCTTTCAATAAACCGTTAATTATTATTATTATTATTATTATTATTATTATTAAGAACGGTGACTAACCCCTTGAGGATGATGACTTAACCCCTTCAGAACGATGAATTAATCTAGCACTTACTGGGTTGAGATAACATATTCATAGGTAACACAGTCATCGCCCATGGATTAAGTTATCATACTCAATGGATTAAAATTATCCTTACTCATTGGACTATTCCACTGTACTCAGGGGTTGGCATCGTACTAAAGGGGTTTAGATGCCTTATTTATCAGGCTATTTGAGTACAATGAAATAGTACTCTAGAGCTTAAGATACCGTACTCACTGGGATCGTCTACTGCACTCAGAGGTCGACTCTATCATGCTGTCACTGGATCTTGCCACACTGTCATGCCCGTTCATCTCAGTTATTCACGGTTAGTCTTTGGCCATCTATCCTACCGACTTGTCCAGACCCTCTCACCACACACTCCTTCACTTCACCCACCACTCCCATCCTAATCTCATATATCCTTCAAACCTCCTTCCTTCCTTCCTTCCTTCCTTCCTTAATCTATCCCCTGTTAAGGCTACTACGTGGATTAACAGGGTCCATCCTTAGCTTGTTCCGCCTCGCTTCCTGAACGTCTTCCCTGTACTAGTCTTGTTTCAGTGTATTTTGACCCAAGTTTGTTTTTAGTTTTCCCTCAGCAGCTAACCATCTTACGAGTGTTTATTTTTTTTACCTTACCACCTACAGGAACGATAAAATACTTGTTTTTAATCCGTCTGTATGTTTGTATATCCCCACGGACACTACAGGAAAAATCATGCGTACATTTTGGCACCAGTATCGCCGTTAAGAGAGCCAACACCCAGTTGAATATGTAAGTCACTAAACTACATAATTTCTCTATATGTTCTTTCAGGTTCTCTAGCAAAAACTACTCATTAACATATCTTCATCTACATACATACCTATTCCCCTTAACTTTCACAAGACCATTAAAACACTTCAATATTTTTCTTTGTCAATAATCCAATTGTTATTTACAATCTTTCATGATAAAAAATACTGGAAACTAATTCATATATGGTAGAATTTAATCTGTTTTTTATGTTATTTAAAACAATCTTATTCCCCGTCTGCTCTGTCTTCCCCAGATTACTATGGCCAATGGCCATACTCAGTAGGGTGTGTCAATTTAGGGGGTGAACTGGCTAAATTGAAAATCGAGTAATTTGGTAGCAATTTATTGTAGTCTTTAAGCATGCAAAACAATATTCTGGCATAAATTTTTTTTTATAATAAGTCCTACCTACATCAAATGGATTTTTAAATGTACATATTTGTGAATTTATAACATAACCAGCGTTTGCACACATGTTACTGTTTCAAGTTTCAAATTATTATATTTTATTATCCGTAGTCTATTTGAAAGTAACCAATGCCTTCATACTCTCTTTGCTTTGGTTTCTTGCCATCAGTAGTCTGCTTGCTATTTGTGCTTTGATGTAACCTTCTCGCCTCTCGTGGCTGTAAACATGGCCCGCTGCTTCTGTGACCATTTTCACACATCTCTCCACACTTTGAGTGTGGGAAGGCCACTTCGGCACCTGCATTGGAGTCTCTTTAAGGTTTCTCAATTCTTGGCTAGTTAGACTTGTTGTCAATGGTGGCTCTAAGACTTCCAAACTCAAGTCAACCAATTCTGACAATTTGGTGGCATTGACGTTTATTGGGGGAACTTTTCTTGAATGAAACGAACAGTCTCCCAACTGGTCGTCATCTATTAGCGTTCCTCTAATCTTTAGAATGACTTCTACAGCCTCGGTTCGGAGATTGGTACATTGACTGCAAAGCATTGCTTGCAAAACTGCTTCTGATCGAGCATACCAAGCGGACCTTCTTGCCACAGGTAACACGATGTCCCTCACTACCTTCCTCTGTGTTCTTACTAGCTGCAATTGAAACAAAAGGTGATTGGGCCCATCCACCCACATAGGATTAAGTTTCACACTAAACCTCTGGGGAAGATAAACTCCAATAATAAATTCAACAATTAACCTCAAATTCTTCAGCACTTTGCCCTTCAATTCGTGTTTGGAAATCCAAATCCTGCAGAAACGAAGAGCTGTAGTTAACCAACGGCTGTGACTGACAGGTCCAATCTCCAAGAGAGCCAATGACTGAGGCACTTCTCCTGATCTTATTGCTTGGACAATACGATAAGCATAGGATTGATCTGTGCTGAGATCTTTGATGACTCCTTCAGACAACGCCGGAAGGGGAGGGCCAACTTCGACCTTTGGAAAGGTTGTATTTATTTCTAGTTGTGTTGCTTCATCCAGCATGATGCCAAGGGGACCTGACCACTTGTTGTTGCTCTTTGTAGGACCATCAAGTTCCTGGATGAGATGACGAAGAGGTAGCTCGCCTGTATGTAAATCACATACAATCCAAACAAGTCTTCTTCCTAGTTTTTTCTCTAAATGCGTCATTACACCCCCTGCCATCCGGTGTTCACTGCAGTTGAATCTCCACCAACAGCCTGCAGTGAACTGCCAAGTCCTCTCTCCTGAACCCAACATAAAATATGATCAGCAATGACCTCTGCATGTTTCTTCCCTTCTACTTCAGTTTCGGGAGCAAAGTGAAACAAAAACCGACCACCAGGCTCAGAACAGACAGAGTAGTGTTCTTCTTTGATGAGACCTGGAAACTTTCTGTTCACTCCCTCTACTTCTAGCAAAACTTTTGTGTCATCTATTCTTCCATCAAACAAAAGACAGGAGAGCCCTCCCTCGCTTAAATCTTTTTCATGCTGATCAGATATTTCCTTCATTATTTTTTCTTGTGCTCTTCTAATTTTATTATGATCTATCACCAAAGATACATCCTCTCGGCTGATGAGGCCTGCATCTATCCAAGCGGCAGTTGCAATTTCTGCAGCCTCACGAAGTCCAGCATGGTGGCGAATACTAGCTAAAGCAATGTTTGAAATATTTCTTGTGTTGTATTTCATTTTCTTTGGTAAAGGTTCAGATGGCTCTTTGGAACTATCATCTGATGTTGCTTCCTGTTCATCAGAAGAACTATCAAAGAAGTGATAAACATCTTGACACAGCTCTTCCTCTCTTTGGATGGCTTTTTCACTCTTCATTTTCTTCTTTTGTTCCCTCTCTCGGATTTGTTCTCTCTTCTTGGCATTAGCAATCTGCTTCTTTGTTTCTGAATAATCTATTGAACCCATTTGCATACTTCCTTGGCCTTCTGCCTTTGTCCTCTGTGCCTTTATAAATTCAAGCTCTAAAACAGGGATCTTCTTTTCACGAGGACAACCACAATCAATGTGGGAATTATTTTCTCTCTTACCTGAGTGAGAACAGTTGGATTCAGAACATAATTGTATGGAGCACTTGCAGGTCAAAATGTCAAACAGAGTATCAAGTGTGTGCAGAAATTCATTTTTCCTGGCCAAGTTTCCTTTACCAAGTGATGTTTCAACTGCTTTGTGCCATAATTTCGTTAGTTTTAGCTCAATAGTTCGACACTGATTAATCACAGGTGGTTTGAATAGTGCATTAGCTTTTGTCCATTGATGCAGAAGAGGGACTATCATGTCATTTATGAGTTCTTTATCTGTATAGTTCCTTCTGTCCTTTGCATTTTTTTCTCGAAGGAGTAACCCTAATCTTAGCATGTCTCTCACTGTTGGAAGTTCTGATACAGGAAGCTCCTTCCCTTTACCAACTAGCAGGCTCAAGTGGGTTGACAACTGACTTCTTGTCTTCAATTTTGACATCTTCACACTATCTGACAAATAGAAAAATATTTCAATGTTTCATAATTCAATTGTTGTTTCAAAAAATATCAATTTGTTTATCAAAAATGCTGTAACAGAAATAACATAATAATTTCTTGGAACATAATGTTTTATACAATGATATAATTAACTGCGACAATCAATATGCCCTACTTACAATAATTAAAATGTAGAATTCGTCTGGTAGAGTAGGTGCAAGTGCAATGAGAGCAAACCACCGTCTATGATATCTAGAAGGAGAGTGAGCCGGGCGCCTTATCCTCACGCTTGGTACAAGTCAAAACAAGAATTAAACTGTCCCACACGGAGAGCCTGTTCATGTTCATGTTCTGACATGCATATTGTACACAAGCTATAGAACCATAAAATACTCAATAATCCATATGCTTACATGAGATTAGTTAATATCAAGTGAATAATTCTAATCAAGTCTCATTAATTTGTTGAAATACTGATATTTGAAACTTTAAGGTATAATTGATGTAGGTGAGGGTTATTTCAATTCATTTTTGTTTGCTAATCTCAAGTTTAGACATAAAGAGGCACAACATTTTGACTACCAAATTTGATTTTTAACATGTTGACAAAATCGACACACCCTAATATACAGGGTTGCTACTCGGCACAGTAGCTTATATACAGTGTTGCTACTCGGCACAGTAGCTTATATACAGGGTTGCTACTCGGCACAGTAGCTTATATACAGGGTTGCTACTCGGCACAGAAGCTTATATACAGGGTTGCTACTCGGCACAGTAGCTTATATACAGGGTTGCTACTCGGCACAGTAGCTTATATACAGGGTTGCTACTCGGCACAGTAGCTTATATACATGGTTGCTACTCAGCACAGTAGCTTATATACAGGGTTGCTACTCGGCACAGTAGCTTATATACAGGGTTGCTACTCGGCACAGTAGCTTATATACATAACCTACACTATTTATCATAGAGTATGTGAACAATATCGACGCCATATTGGTTACCATCTTTGAGTCATATACTGTAATTAGTTAGCTACATAGTGTTAATTATTTAGTTAAATAGGAAAAAATAATCTACTAGCGTGTGTTGTGACCAAAATAAATCAACATTGTATTTACTTTCTCCTCCAGGGGGCACTAAGTCTAGAGAAATGACAATTGACATCTACATAAAGTGACTGACCAAGGGTAGATATTGGCTACCTTTTGTGTTACTTTGAGGTCGTAAGAACACACAGAGCTGCTCTTAGGGATGTTTACCACAATACACCTCAACCAGTTTCTCATTCACTAAGGTCAAACAATAAATCTGGTTCACAAGATACACCGTAAATTTTATTAGAATACAATAATCAATTACTGTATTAATTGTATTATTGTATTGAGGCGAATAGTCTTATGGTGTTAAGATGTGTTCTTGAGCCACGAAGGTAAACAAAAGGTATTCAATATCTGCCTTGGTTGACGATGATCCGTAGATGTTAGCAAGTCCTCCTCCTCCTGCTCTCGAGTAAGGTAAGGAAGGCCTCACCTGACCAAAATTGTTAATTAAGATAGATTACCTGAAGATTAACCCTCCCAGCTTATTTCAACTAATGATTAACCTAACGCTACCTGGGAAATTAAGTTAGGTTAGATTAAGTTAGGTTAGGTTAGGTCAGGTCAGGTCAGGTCAGGTTAGGTCAGGTCAGGTCAGGCAGTGCCAGTGTAGTTAATCTTGAGGTTAAATAAACTAGAGGCTAATCTTCACATGAGCCACTAAAACACTTTGACGGAGGCGGTTACGTACAACAGGAAAGCTCTGATAACATATAATGTACAGTATATACCGTTTAAGTTGCATCAGCAGCTCTATACACCACTTATTGACTTACTCATTCACTGCCGTAGAAATATTTACTTCTCTAACAGGTTTCTATATGGTTCCCAGTCATTATAATACGACCTTGTAAAATCAAATGATCTAAATTAAACTAAACGAATCCAAATTAAACTTATTGGCTAACAAATCCTTCTAAAACACGATATATGCAAATAAAAAGTTCTAAATTCAACTTAACTTATCGTAATATAGCTATTATAACTAAACCATTTTAATTAAACCTAACCTAAACACCTCAAGTGCCACAAACAGAAGGAAAAAACACCTTTAATATTATCGTGTAAGAGGCCCCTGTAACCCACTAACTCCAGGTAATGCATCTATATCAATCAACCTGCGTCGGAAGCTCTATACGTGACTATGATCGTTACCCACTGCTGGAGAACATTTGTACTTCTATAATTACCCCTGGAGAAACAATGCACCAATTTACGATTTATTTATTTTATTTTTCATTTATTTTTTTATTCTTGGTCCATACAGTAAACACCGCCCGCTTGTGAGTCCCGTCAGCCATTTTGTTCTAACTTTCGGGGATTCTAAAATAAACTATAAATAAATAAATAAATAAAACAAGCATCTTTTGTTTTTCTAACCCATGAGCTGTGAGTCTTCATTATATACTTCAACATTACTGTAAACTAAGGCTAGAGAGGGTGTGTACAGTACCAGTGGAGCCAAGACGAGAAGGTATTTCAAATCCCTAAAGGGTTTTACAAGTGGAGAGTCTTACAGGTGGAGAGTCTTACAGGTGGAGGGTCTTACAAGTGGATGGTCTTACAGGTGGAGGGTCTTACAGGTGGAGGGTCTTACAAGTGGAGGGTCTTACAGGTGGAGAGTCTTACAAGTGGAGGGTCTTACAAGTGGAGGGTCTTACAGGTGGAGAGTCTTACAAGTGGAGGGTCTTACAAGTGGAGGGTCTTACAGGTGGAGAGTCTTACAGGTGGAGAGTCTTACAAGTGGAGGGTCTTACAAGTGGAGAGTCTTACAAGTGGAGGGTCTTACAGGTGGAGGGTCTTACAAGTGGAGGGTCTTACAGGTGGAGGGTCTTACAAGTGGATGGTCTTACAGGTGGAGGATTTTAATGAGGATAAATACAGCAAGTCTTACAGTTGAATCAGCCAAGTCGAGGAAAACTCTTAAGAGTCATGTAACTTCTACCTGGTGTTACCTGTAACCAAGCTAAGGTATATGTAAGAAGAATATTATCTCGTTACTATCCATTCCTCTTCCACTATCCTGCGAGGTGGTGTATTAATAAGCACAGATACTCATGATAAAGAAGGAATAATGAAAAAGACGCAAGATACCTATAAAATGCGACAGAATATACCCACACATCCGTAATCCTAACCCATCCCAACCCAACCCAACCCTATCCTACCCCCAGCTTCACCACAGTACACAAAGTCATTCTTGGTATCAGAATGACGCCTAAACACCCTGTATCGCCTAAGACACATTTGAATCGGATGGTTCGTTGACGGTTTTATTTCTTCGGTATAAACCAGTGAAACAATTAGTTCGTGGGAACAGCGAGTCAAAATACTTCACATCAGCTTCGTTTACGACCTCCAGCTGATATTTACTTCTGTTGTCTATATCAATCACATTTTATAATGAAAACAAAAATATGGTTAGTTACTTAAAAATGAAAATAAATCATAATTAGATACTTAGGAGTGGGGAAAAAAGATACTTAAGATACTTAAAAATGAAAACACTCTTTCATACTTAAATTAGGACAAAATAAACGGACATAAAGATTTAACTATGAGCGGTGGATATTACGACATGTACCGGCTATCAATACAGAGGCGCTATTTAGCCGTGAAGTTCTCTCAGAAACCCAACAAGGCAATATGTGGTCACGTAAAATTTCAGGTTAATTTTTAACACCATCCGTCATTTTAAACCTTGGCACCTGTAGATTAAGAAAATATATGGTGATATTTTTTCTGATGGGATAAAGGTCGTATTTGTCCAGAGAAGTAAGAGAGGAAAAAAATCACTTGAGAGGCATGACGCACAGAGTGTCTAAAGTGATAAAAGATCATATACTACCATTTGGGTTTTCAAATTAAGTTCATTACATAAAATATCAAACTCATAAAGATTACAAAAGAACAGAACACCATGAGCTCTCTACAGCTATTGTCAGCTGTCAATATGCTGATGTACAGAAGCTACACAATGTTAATGGTGACTGTAATCCCAGGAAAATGATGCTCTTATAAACTTGGTAACTGGAGTTGTAATGCCAGAAAATGCCAAATATGACAATCTATGTGCATATGAAGTTGGAAGACAAAATTATGAAAATTTTGTCAAGGAACGTATTGTTGGTCCATTGAGCATCTGGGAAAAGCTGCCCAAGGTTAATCTACTGTCGTGGAAAGCAGCAAATAAGACTTCAACCATCAAATTGCTATCACAAGTTATAGAACTTAAGCAGGACATACAGTATATGCATCACAGAAGGGCAGCACTGTACATATCAAGTCACCAGACACTGATGTATTTGGCATATTAAAGCAGCCTCAACTTGGAGAAAATACAAGTATGATAACAGGAACTGGTGAGCGACGACACATTGGGTAGAGAGCCTTACAGGTTTCCATGCCTTCACAGGATCTGACTGCATTGGAAAATTTGTTGGCAAAGGAAAGAAAGCATGTTGGAGCACTTTGATGAAATCTAACACAAAAGTCCTAGATGCATTCAAGATGTTGAGTAGACCAAATGCCCTCCAGCAGACATTTACAGTATAATGGTCTAGAGGAATTTGTATTTAAGCTCGACTGTCCACGAATGACTTTCACTAAACTGTCAAAACTTAGATGGCATCTCTTCAAGATAACGCAGGCAGAAGCTGGAGAACTACCAGCGACTGCAGCAACTCTAAAGTATCATATATTGAGAGGAAGGTATCAAGCTCTTCTGTGATCTTGTGATGCAGACAGTGAAATGCTTTCACAATTAGAGCATGGTTGGAAGATTGACAATGACTGTTTCATACTAGTAATATCAGACCAACCACCAGCTCCAGAAGCAATCACAGAACTTGTTAAATGTGGATGTGGCGTCAGGAAATGTGGATCATTGTCATGTTCATACAGAAAGAATCAGAAAGAATAGCATGACATGCACCGAGATGTGTAACTGTCAAGCAGATGATGAGAAATGCCTAAACAAGGTGAAGGAATCTGTTGTACACAGAAGACTCTGATGACGAGGACTGAAGCAATGTCGTAAATAATAACTTGTGACTTGTATACACATGATGTATAACACTACAAACTTTTAATAAATATAAAACGGTGGTTCTAAGCTTTTCAGATAATGGTAATAAGTATATGTTTAATTTCCAGTATTTGTCTTTAGCAATTAATTTTACTTACTGCAATCTCTTCTTTGCCAGAGACAGGATGGCATATATGAGCAGCCATGTTTGTAACACACTTAAGATATTATAACAGCATTCATAATATATTATGTTAAATTGTAATCATATAATACTACATGTTCATAGGTTATTAGTCATGTTTTAAGTTACTTAGGACTTAATGGTAATACGTCTGTGGTTCATTACGCCGCTCTTTGATAAAACTTCTTTAATGGCATAAAACTTATAATAAACCGTTCAGAAAAAATTACACCACAGTTCCTTAACATAGTTTAAAAGGATTAATACGATGTATGGTGTCAAAAATTAACATGAAATTTTTACTGGATTACTTAAGCTCCTACACTAAAACCTGCCGACCTAACCTAACCTTTTTTACCTACCTCCACCTACTTACCTAACCTGACATAATCTAACCTAACCTGACATAATCTAACCTAACCTGACATAATCTAACCTAACCTGACGTAATCTAATCTAACCTGACATAATCTAACCTAACCTGACATAATCTAACCTAACCTGACATAATCTAACCTAACCTGACATAATCTAACCTAACCTGACATAATCTAACCTAACCTTACGTAATCTAACCTAACCTGACATAATCGAACCTAACCTGACATAATCGAACCTAACCTCCCCGTCTGACATAAGCTAACCTGATCAAACCTAACTTTCCCACCTACCGACCGTAACCTATCTACTTATTACCTACCTAACCTAACTTAACCCAACCTGACGTAATCTAACCTAACCTATTGAAACTTAACTTAACCACCTACCTCATCTAACACCACTTTGTAATCTCTTTGCGCTACCGCTCACAGGATGAGTATGGGGGGCACAATAAACTAGCCTCTAAGTGGCAAAATTAACAAAACTAACCTAACCTAACCCAACCTGACTTAACCTAACCTGATCTGATCTATCCAACTTAAACATCTTAGAATATATAATAAAGCCGCTAGGTTAATTTAGGCTAAATATGGTTGATTAATATTTCGTTTTGACAGAAATTCCCGGCAAAACAACGTATCTATATTGAGAACCACCGCCATGTTGGTTCCACGATAACAAGACACGGATACACTACAGAATAACCCGCGTTCGTTTAACCTCAATTACTACAGTTTACTTTATAATCTTACTTCACAATCTTCACTACATCTCACTTCACAATCTTCGCTACATCTCACTTCACAATCTTCACTACATCTCACTTCACAATCTTCACTACATCTCACTCCACAATCTTCACTACATCTCACTCCACAATCTTCACTACATCTCACTTCACAATCTTCACTACATCTCACTTCACAATCTTCACTACATCTCACTTCACAATCTTCACTACATCTCACTTCACAATCTTCACTACATCTCACTTCACAATCTTTACCACATCTTACTTCACAATCTTTACCACTTCTTACTTCACAATCTTCACTACATCTCACTTCACAATCTTCACTACATCTCACTTCATAATCTTCACCACATCTCACTTCACAATCTTCACTACATCTCACTTCACAATCTTCACTACATCTCACTTCACAATCTTCACTACATCTCACTTCACAATCTTCACTACATCTCACTTCATAATCTTCACTACATCTCACTTCACAATCTTCACTACATCTCACTTCACAATCTTCACTACATCTCATTTCACCAGCTTCACTACATCTCACTTCACAATCTTCACTACATCTCACTTCACAATCTTCACTACATCCCACTTCACAATCTTTACTACATCTCACTTCACAATCTTCACTACATTTCACTTCACAATCTTCACTTCATCTCACTTCACAA
>NW_024748063.1:0-32251 GCF_018991925.1 Homarus americanus
CCGCGAAAGTTGATTTAGATAAACAACTTTCCGAAATAGATTAATATCATAGAAAACAAGGAAATTGTATCATAAAAATAGGAAATATCTACTTTCCGGAAAGTAGTTCTGAATAGCAAATTTGGCGAAATAGATTATCCATAGAAAACAGGAAATTTGTATCATAAAAATGAAATATCTACTTTTCCGCGAAAAGTTGGATTGAATCAACAACTTTCCAAGAAAATGAATTATATCATAGAAAACAGGAGAATTTGTATCATAAAAAATGGGAAATATCTACTTTCAGGAAAGTTAGTTGAATAGCCAAATTTGCCAAAAATAGATATCATAGAAAAATAGGAGAATTTGTATCATAAAAAATGGGGAAATATCCTACTTTCCGCGAAAGTTGGATTAGATAAACAACTTTCGAAAATAGATTATCATAGAAACAGGAAATTTACAACATCATAAAAATGGGAAATATCTACTTTCATGATTGGTTGAATAACCAAATTGCCGAAAATGATTATCATGAAAACAGGAAATTTGTATCTATAAAAATGGGAAATATCTACTTTCCATGAAAGTTGAGTTAGATAAACAACTTCCCGAAAATAGATATATCATAGAAACAGGAAATTTGTATCATAAAAATGGAAATATCTACTTTCCGGGAAAGTTAGTTAGATAACCAAATTTGGCAATAGATTATCATAAAACAGGAAATTTGTGCATCATAAAAATGAAATATCTACTTTCCGCGAAGTTGGTTAGATAAACTTTCCTGGGAAAGTAGATTATCGATTTTCGGGGAATAGATTTTCGAATTTTTTGGGAAATATTACCTAATTTTTGCGAAAGTAGATTATCATAGAAAACGGGGAATTTGTATCACAAAAATGGAATATATCTTTCTGAAGGTTGGTTAGATAACCAAATTTTTCCGAAAATAGATATCATAGAAAACGGAAATTTGTATCATAAAAATGGGAAATATCTACTTTCAGTTGGTTAGATAAACAACTTTCGAAAATAGATTATCATAGAAAAGGAAATTTGTATCATAAAAATGTGTTTATCTACTTTCCAGTTTGTTTATTTGAGTGTTAGATAATTTTCGGAAAGTAGATTATCGATTTTGGGGTGTTTTGTTTGGGGTTTTTTTGGGGGTTTTGAAAAGAAATTTGTATATAAAATGGGAATATTCTAATTTCCGGAAAGTTGGTTAGATAAACATTTTCGTAAATGGATTTAATGAAAACTGAAATTTGTATCATAAAAATGGAAATATCTACTTCATGAAAGTTGGTTAGATAAACAACTTTCGAAAATAATTATCATAGAGGGTTTGTGTGTTTTTGGTTGTTGTTTTGTTTTGAAAAGGGAAATTTGTGATCATAAAAATGGGGAAATATCTACTTTCTGGGGTGTTGGTTAGATAACCAAATTGCCGGAGATTATCATGGAAACGGGATTGTATCTATGTGGAAATGTCTTTTTTTGCGAAAGTTGGTTAGTTCTACTTTCGAAATAGTATTATAGAAGGTTTGTTTTTCTACTTTTCGGGGAGTTGATTTGTCTATTTTTTTGAGAGTGGATGGATTTTGGCACTTTTGGGAAAATGGTAATAGATTTCGGGGTAGATTTTTTTTGGGGAAATGTTATTTTGTAGTGTATGAAAATGGGAAATATCTACTTTTCGGGAAGTTGGTTGGTTAACTAATTTTTCGAAAATGGATTATCATAGAAAACGGAAATTTGTATCATAAAATGGGAAATATCTACTTTCTGAAAGTTGGTTGAATAACTGTTTCTGAAAATAGATATCATGGAGATTTGTATCATAAAAATGAAATATCTACTTTCCGGGAAAGTTGGTTAGATAATAGATTTGCCGAAAATATATTATCATAAAACGGGAAATTTATCATAAAAATGGGAAATATCTACTTTCCGGGAAAGTTGGTTAGATAAACAACTTGCTAAAATAGATATCATAGAAAACGGAAATTTGTATCATAAAAATGGGAAATATCTACTTTCCGGAGAGAGTTGGTTAGATAACCAAATTTGCTGAAAATAGATTATCATAAGGAAATTTGTATCATAAAATGGGGAAATATCTACTTTCCGCGAAAGTTGGTTAGATAAACAAGTTTCCCGAAAATAGATTATCATAGAAACGGAAATTGTATCAAAAATGAAATATCTACTTTCCGGGAAAAGTTGGTTATTATTTATGAAAGGTGATTAGTTTTCTTTTCGTGTTGATTATCGATTTTTCAGAATAATTTTGGTTTTGAAATATTACTTTTTGCAGCAGATTATCATGAGCTGGAAATTTGTATCCTGGGAAATATCTACTTTCAGGGTGGTTGTTTTGGTGTTTGTGGGTGTTTGGTTTTTGAAAGTTGTTTAGATAAACAAATTTGCTGAAAATAGTTATCATAAAACGGAAATTTGTGTCATAAAGTGGGTATCTGCTTTCGCTTTTGTTGGTTAGATAAATAACTTTCGGTAATAATTATCATAAACGGGAAATTTGTGTTAAAAATGGAAATATATACTTTCGGTTATTAACCAATTTGCCGATAGATATCATAGAAAAGGAAATTTATCATAAAAATGAATATCTTTCTTGAAAGTTGGTTTGGATAATCAACTTTCAAGGTAGATTATCGTAAACAAAATTTGTATCATAGTATTGGGAAATATCTACTTTCCGGAAAGTTGGTTTTTTTGTAAGTAGGTAGATTTTCTATTTTCGGAAAGTAGTTATCTTTTTCTGGGTGTTTTTAGTGTTTGTGAAATATTGCTTAATTTTTGGAAGTAGTTATCATAGAAACGGAAATTTGTATCACAAAAATGGGAAATATCTACTTTCCTGGAAAGTTGGTTAGATATCAAATTTTTCTAAAATAGATTATCTATGAAAAGGGTTTAGGAAATTTGTATTAAATAAAATATTCTTTCCGTGAAGTTGGTTGGTATAAATTTGAAAATAGATATCATGGAAAACGGATTTTTATCATAAAAATGGGAAATATCTTTCAAAAATTTGGATAAATAACTTGGAAAATAGATTATCATAGAAAACGGGAAATTTGTATCATAAAAATGGGAAATATCTACTTTCCGGGAGTTGGTTAGATAACCAAATTTGCGAAATAGATTATCATAAAACGGAAATTTGTATCATAAAATTGAATATCTACTTTACGCGAAAGTTGTTTTTATAAATCTTTCGAAAATAGATTATCTAGAAACGGAAATTTGTATCATAAAAATGGGAAATATCTCTTTTGGGAGATTTAGTTAGATAACAAATTTGCAGAAATAGATTATCATAAAAAACGGGAAATTTGTATCATAAAAATGGGAAATATCTACTTTCCTTTGTTGGTTGGATAAACAACTTTCTGAAATAGATTATCATAGAAACGGGAAATTTTTATCATAAAATGAAATATCTACTTTCCGGGAGTGTTGGTTGATCTAATTTGCCGGAAATGATTATCATAGAAAACGGGAAATTTGTTTTCATAAAATGGGAAATATCTACTTTCGAAAGTTGGTTTCTTTACCGAAAATTATATGTTGTTTCGTAAGTGGATTATCGTTTTCAGGGAATGGATTTGAGTTTGATATACTAATTTGAAGTAGATTATCATGAAAACAGGAAATTTGTATCATAAAAATGGAAATATCTACTTTCCGGGAAAGTTAGATAAATTTTTCAGATAAATTCATAGAAAGAGGAAATTTGTATCATAAAAATGGAAATATCTCTTTCCGGGAAAGTTGGTTAGATAACCAAATTTCCGAAATAGAGACTATCATAGAAAACGGGAAATTTGTATCATAAAAATGGGAAATATCTACTTTCCGGAAAGTTGGTTAGATAAACAACTTTCCCGAAAATAGATTATCATAAAACAGAAATTGTATCATAAAAATGGGAAATATCTACTTTCCGGGAAAGTTGGTTAGATATAAATTTGCGAAAATGAATATCATAAAACAGAAATTTGTATCATAAAAATGGAAATATCTACTTTCGCGAAAGTTGGTTAGATAACTTTCCCGAAATAGATTATCATAGAAAACAGGAAATTTTATCATAAAAATGGAAATATCTACTTTCCGGGAAAGTTGGTTAGATAACCAATTTGCGAAAATGAATTATCATAAAACAAATTTGTATCATAAAAATGGGAAATATCTACTTTCCGGAAAGTTGGTTAGATAAACAAATTTTCCGAAAAATAGATTATCATAGAAAGCAGGAAATTTGTATCATAAAAATGGAAATATCTACTTTCCGGGAAAGTTGGTTATCTACTTTCGAAAAGTAGATGAATTTTTCTACTTTTCGGGAAAGTAGATATCGATTTTCGGGAATAGATTTTTCGAATTTTAGAAATAATACCTAATTTTGCGAAGTAGATTATCATGAAAAACAGGAAATTTGTATCTAAAAAATGGGAAATATCTACTTTCTGGGAAAGTTGGTTAGATAACAAATTTTCCGAAAATAGATTATCATAAAACAGGAAATTTGTATCATAAAATGGGAAATATCTGCTTTCCGGAAAGTTGGTTAAATAACCAAATTTGACGAAATTAGATTATCATAGAAAACAGGAAATTTGTATCATAAAAATGGAAATATCTACTTTCCGCGAAGTTGGTTAGATAAACAACTTTCCGAAAATGATTATCATAGAAAACGAAATTTGTATCTCATAAAAATGGGAAATATCTGCTTTCCGGGAAAGTTGGTTAGATAACCAAATTTCCCGAAAATAGATTATCATAGAAAACGAAATTTGTATCATAAAAATGGAAATATCTACTTTCCGCGAAAGTTGGTTAGATAAACAACTTTCGAAAATAGATTATCATAGAAACAGGAAATTTGTATCATAAAAATGGAAATATCTACTTTCCGGGAAAGTTGGTTAGATAACCAAATTTGCCGAAAATAGATTATCATAGAAACAGGAAATTTGTATCATAAAAATGGAAATATCTACTTTCGCGAAAGTTGGTTAGATAACCAAATTTCCGAAAATAGATTATCATAGAAACAGGAAATTTGTATCATAAAAATGAAATATCTACTTTCAGGAAAGTTGGTTATCTACTCCAGTAGATAGATTTTCTACTTTTCAGGAAAGTGGATTATCGATTTTCGGGGAATAGATTTTCGAATTTTGGAAATAATACCCTAATTTGCAGAAGTATATTATCATAGAAAACGGAAATTTGTATCATAAAAATGGGAAATATCTACTTTCAAGGAAAGTTGGTTAGATAACAAATTTTTCGAAAATAGATTATCATAGAAAAACAGAATTTGTATCATAAAAAATGAAATATCTACTTTCCGCGAAGAGTTGGTTAGATAAACAAATTTGCGAAAATAGATTATCATAGAAAACGAAATTTGTATCATAAAAATGGGAAATATCTACTTTCCGGGAAAGAGTTGGTTAGATAACCAAATTTGCCGAAATAGAATTATCAAAACAGGAAATTTGTATCATAAAAATGGGAAATATCTACTTTCCGCGAAAAGTTAGTTAGATAACAAATTTCGAAAATAGATTATCATAGAAAACGGAAATTTGTATCATAAAATGGGAAATATCTACTTTCCGCGAAATTTGGTTAGATAAACAACTTTCGAAAATAGATTATCATAGAAAACGGAAATTTGTATCATAAAATGGAAATATACTTTCAGGAAGTTGGTTTAGATAACCAAATTTGCCGAAATAGATTATCATAAGAAAGGAAATTTATCATAAAAATTGGAAATATCTACTCGCAAAGTTAGTTAGATAAACAACTTTCCGAAAATAGATATCATAGAAAACGGGAAATTTGTATCATAAAAATGGAAATATCTACTTTCCGGGAAAGTTGGTTATCTACTTTCCGAAAGTAGATAATTTTACTTCGGGAAAGTAGATTATCGATTTTGAGAATAGATTTTCGAATTTTGGGGAAATATTACCAAATTTTGCGAAGTAGATTATCATAAAACAGAAATTTGTATCTAAAAATGGGAATCTACTTTCAGGAAAGTTGGTTAGATAACCAAATTTTCGAAAATGTATCATAGAAAAGAAATTTGTATCATAAAATGGAAATATCTACTTTCCGGAAAGTTGGTTGAATAACCAAATTGCCAAAATGATTATCATAACAACGAAATTTATCATAAAAAATGGAAATATCTACTTTCCGCGAAGTTGGTTAGTTAACCTTTCGAAATAGATTATCATAGAAATTGTATCATAAATGAAATATCTACTTTCCGGAAGTTGGTTGATAAATTTTCGAAAATAGATTATCATAAAATTGTATCATAAAAATGAAATATACTTTCAGGAGGTTGGTTAGATAAAATTTCGAAAATGAATTATCATAGAAACGAATTTGTATAAAAATGGAAATATCTTTCCGAGGTTGGTTAAATATTGAGTGCGAAAATAGATATCATAAACGGAAATACAGGAAATATCTACGAAGTTGGTTAAAAAATTTAGCAGAAAAAGGTTATCATGATGAAACAATTTGTATCAAAAATGGGAATATCAGCAGGAGGTTGGTTAGATGCCATTGCAATAGATTTATCATGAAACAGGAGGTACATGCATAAAAATGGAAATATCTACTCGCGAAGGTTGGAGTTGAATTAACAAGTTTCGAAATAGATTATCATGAAAATTTGTGTCTTAAAAATGAAATATCTACTCAGGTTGGTTAAGGCATTAATTGCGAAAATGGATTATCATGAGAAGAAATTTGTATCATAAAAATGGGAAATATCTACTTTCTGCGAGAGTTGGTTGGATAAATAACCGAAATGGATTATCTGAAAACGGAAATTTGTATCATAAAATGATGATATCTGCTTTCGAGGAAAGTTGGTTGGATAACCAAATTTATAATGTATTATCATAAGCGGAAATTTGTATCATAAAAATGGAAATATCTACTTTCCGCGAGTTGGTTGATAAAATTTTCAATAATTATCATGAAAACGGAAATTGTATCATAAAAATAAATATCTGCTCCGGAAAGTTGGTTTATCTCTTTCTGAAAATTCATGTTACTGGAAAGTAGATTATCGATTTTCAGAATAGATTTTTGGTTCGGAAATATTACCTAATTTTGCGAAATTAATTATCATAAAACGAAATTGTATCACAAAAATAGAAATATACTCGGAAAGTTGGTTAGATAATCAAATTTTCAAATAGATTATCATAAGAAAGGAAATTTGTATCATAAAAATGGAAGTATCTACTTTCGGAAAGTTGGTTGGATAACAAGCGCGAAAATGGATATCATAAAAAATGGAAATTGTATCATAAAAATGGGAAATATTACTTTCGCGAAAGTTGGTTAGATAAAAAACTTTCCAATAGATTATCATAGAAAACAGAATTTGTATCATAAAAATTAAATATCTTACTTTCGGGAAGTTGGTTGATATAATTTGTAGTGAATAGATTTTATAATTCGGGATATTTGTATCATTTTATGAAATATTTTTCCGGAATTTGGTTAGATAATTTTGCGAAGTAGATATCATAGAACAGAAATTTGTATCTTTAAAATAAATATCTACTTTCCAGGAAAGTTGTGATTAATAAATTTTCGAAAATGAATATCATGGAAACGGGAATTTGTATCATAAAATGGAATATCTGCTTTCAGGAAAGTTGGTTGGATAAAATTTGCCGAAGTAGATTTATCATAAAACAGGAAATTGTCTTAAAATGGGAATATCTACTTTCGCGAAGTTGGTTGGATAAACAACTTTCGAAAATAGTTATCTTAGAAACGGAAATTTGTATCATAAAATGGGAAATATTACTTTCGGAAGTTGGTTGGATAAATAAATTTGCGAATAGATTTCGTAGAAACGGGAAATTTGTATCATAAAAATAGAAATATCTATTTTCGCGAAGTTGGTTGGATAAAGAAATTTTCGAAAATAGATTATCATAAACAGAAATTTGTATCATAAAAATGGAAATATCTGCTTTCCGGGAAAGTTGGTTATATACTTTCTAATCAGATTATCATGAAGAAATTTGTATCATAAAAATGGGAAATATCTACTTTCAGGGAAGTTGGTTAGATAATAAATTGCAAAAATGATTATCATGAAACAGGAAATTTGTATCATAAAATGGAAATATCTACTTTCAGGGAAGTTGGTTAGATAAACTATTTCGAAATTAATTATCATAGAAAACAGATTTGTATCATAAAAATGGGAAATATCTACTCGGGAAAGTTGGTTATATATATTTGGCGAAAATGATTATCATAGAAAACGGGAAATTTGTATCATAAAATGGAATATCTACTTTCGCGAAAGTTGTTTAGATAACAACTTTCGAAAATAGTTATCATGAAAACGGAATTTGTATCATAAAATATGAAATATCTACTTTCTCGGGAAGTTGGTTAGATAAACAAATTTCGAAAATGGATATCATAAAACGAAATTTGTATCATAAAAAAGTGGGGAAATATCTACTTTCGGGAAGTTGGTTAATAAATTTGAAAAATAGTTATCATAAAATGAAATTTGTATCATAAATAAATATCTGCTTTCGAAAGTTGGTTATATAATTTGTCGATAAATGATAATTTGTTCATAAAATGGTATATTTTCGGGAAAGTTAATTAAGATAACTAATTTTAGTAGTTGTCGTAGAAACAGAATTTGTATAATGAAATATCTACTTTCCTGGTTGGTTAGATAAACAACAATAGATTATCATAAAAGGAATTTGTATCATAAAAATAAATATCTACTCCGCGAAAGTTGGTTAGATATATAACTTTCGAAAATAGATTATCATAAAAACAAATTTATCATAAAATGAAATATCTACTTTCCGGGAAAGTTGGTTAAATAACCAATTGCCAGAATATGTTATCATAAAACAGGAAATTTGTGTATCATAAAAAGGAAATATCTACTTTCCGCGAAGTTGGTTAGATAAATAACTTTCAATAATAGATTATCACAAAACAGAAATTTTGTCATAAATAGGAAATATCCGGAAATTGGATAAGCTCTTCCGAAAATAGATTATCATAAAAGCAAGAAATTTGTATCATAAATGAAATATCTACTTTCCGGAAAGGATTGGTTAGATAACCGTTGCGAAATAGATATCATAAAAAACAGAAGTTGTCATAAAAAATGGAAATATCTTCAGGAGTTGGTTAGATAAACACGAAAATAGATTATCATAAAACAGTATCATAAAAAATGGA
Source organism: Homarus americanus (assembly GCF_018991925.1). Classification (NCBI taxonomy): domain Eukaryota; kingdom Metazoa; phylum Arthropoda; class Malacostraca; order Decapoda; family Nephropidae; genus Homarus; species Homarus americanus. The sequence continues at coordinate 9,301 of NW_024748063.1, forward strand.
AATATCTATAAGGAGTTGGTTAGATAACCAAATTTGCAAAAATGATTTATCATAGAAAACAGGAATTTGTATCATAAAAATGAAATATCTACTCGCGAAGTTAGTTAGTTAAACAACAAAACAGATTATCATAGAAAGGAATTTGTATGTAAAAAATGGAAATATCTACTTTCGCGAAAGTTAGTTGAATAAATACCGAAAATATAGATTATCATAGAAACAATTTGTATCATAAAAATAAATATCTACTCAAAGTTAGTTGAATAACTTTTCAAAATAGATACAAAAAACAATTGTATCATAAAAATGGGAAATATCTGCCGGAAAGTTGGTTAGAAATAATTGCCGAAAATAGATTATCATAAAACAGAAATTTGTATGTAAAAATGGAAATATCTACTTTCAGGAAAGTTGGTTTAGATATAGATATAATGAATTATCATAAAAAGGAGATGTATCATAAAAATGGAAATATCTACTTTCCAGGAAAGTTGGTTAGATAATAACAAAATAGATTATCATAGAAAACAGGAAATTGTATCATAAAAATGGGAAATATCTACTTTCCGGAAAGTTGGTTAAAAGACCTCTAACTTAATAGATATCATAAACAATTGTATCATAAAATGGAAATATCACTTTTTGGAAATTATCTAGAAGAGAAATTTGTAAAAAATGAAATAATCTACTTTCGAGGTTAGTTGGATAATTTTCGAAAATAGATTATCACAGCAATTGTATCATAAAAATGGAAATATCTTTACGAAAGTTGATTGATAATCACTTTCAATAGATTATCATAGAAAATTGTATCATAAAAAATGGGAATCTTTCCGGGATTGGTTAGATAACCAAATTTCCGAAATTGATTATCATAAAACAAAATTTGTATCATAAAATGGAAATATCTACTTTCCGCGAAAGTTGGTTAGATAAACAACAAAATAGATTATCATAAAGAAACAGGAAATTTGTATCATAAATAGAGAAATATCTACTTTCCGAAAGTTGGTTAGATAAATTGCCGAAAATAGTTATCATAGAAACAGAAATTTGTATCATAAAAATGATATCACTTCGCGAAAGTTGGTTAGATAAATCTTTCCGAAAATAGATTATCATAGAAAACAGGAAATTTGTATCCATAAAAATGGGAAATATCTACTTTCCGGAAAGTTGGTTGAATAACCAAATTTGCACGAAAATAATTATCATAGAAAACAGAAGTGTATCATAAAAATGGAAATATCTACTTTCCGGGAAAGTTGGTTAGATAACAACTTTCTAAAATAAATATCATGAAATCTGAAATTTATTATAAAAATGGGGAAATATCTACTTTCCGGGAAAGTTGGTTAGATAAACAAGCAGAAAATAGATATCATAGAAAACAGGAAATTTGTATCATAAAAAATGGGAAATATCTACTTGGAAGTTTGGTTAGATAATCTTTCCGAAAATAGATTATCATAGAAACAGGAAATTTGTATCATAAAAATGGAAATATCTACTTTCCGGAAGTTAGTTAGATAACAAATTGCCGAAAATAGATTATCATAAAACAGGAAATTTGTATCATAAAAATGGAAATATCTACTTTCCGGGAAAGTTGGTTAGATAACCAACTTTCGAAAATAGATATCATAGAAAACAGAAATTTGTATCATAAAAATAGGAAATATCTACTTTCCGGAAAGTTGGTTATCTACTTTCGAAAATGAATAGATTTCTATCAGGAAGTGGATTATCGATTTTAGAGAGATTTTCGTACGGAAATATTACATAATTTTAGTAGATTATCATAAAAACGAAATTTGTATCATGAAAATGAAATATCTACTGGAAGTTGGTTAGATAAATTTGCGAAATAGTCATAGAAAACAGAATTTGTATCATAAAAATGGGAAATATCTACTTTCCAGGAGTTGGTTAGATAAACAAATTTGCCGAAAATAGATTATCATAGAAAACAGGAAATTTGTATCATAAAAAATGAAATATCTACTTTCCGCGAAAGTTGGTTAGATAACAACTTTCCCGAAAATAGATATCATAAACAGAGAATTTGTATCATAAAAATGGGAAATATCTACTTTCCGGGAAGTTGGTTAGATAACAAATTGCCAATAGATTATCATAGAAAACAGGAAATTTGTATCATAAAAATGGGAAATATCTACTTTCCGCGAGTTGGTTAGATAAACAACTTTCCGAAAATAGATTATCATAGAAAACAGAAATTTGTATCATAAAAATGGGGAAATATCTACTTTCCGGGAAAGTTGGTTATCTACTTTCGAAAAGTAGATAATTCTACTTTCGGGAAAGTAGATTATGATTTTTCGAGAATAGATTTTCGAATTTTGGCAGAAATATTACCTAATTTTGCGAAGTAGATTATCATAGAAAACGGAAATTTGTATCATAAATGGAAATATCTACTTTCCGGGAAGTTGGTTAGATAAACAAATTTTCCGAAAATAGATTATCATAGAAACAGGAAATTTTGATCATAAAAATGGAAATATCTACTTTCCGGGAAAGTTGGTTAGATAACCAAATTTGCCGAAAATAGATATCATAGAAAACAGGAAATTTGTATCATAAAAATGGAAATATCTACTTTCCGCGAAAGTTGGTTGAATATAACTTTCCGAAAATAGATTATCATAGAAACAGAAATTTGTATCATAAAAATGGGAAATATCTACTTTCGGGAAAGTTGGTTAGATAACCAAATTTGGCGAAAATAGATTATCATAAAACAGGAATTTGTATTATAAAAAATGAAATATCTACTTTCCGCGAAGTTGGTTAGATAAACAACTCGAAAATAATTATCATGAAAACAGATTTGTATCATAAAATGGGAATATCTACTTTCCGGAAAGTTGGTAAGATAAAAATTTGCCGAAAATAGATCATAGAAAATGGAAATTTGTATCAAAAATGGAAATATCTCTCCAGGAAAGTTGGTTAGATAACCAAATTTGCCAATAGATATCATAAAAACAGGAAATTTGTATCATAAAGGAAATATCTACTTTCCGAAAGTTGGTTAGATAAACAACTTTCGAAATAGATTATCATAGAAAACAGGAAATTGTATCAAAAATGGGAAATTATCTACTTTCGGGAAAGTTGGTTAGATAACCAAATTTCCGAAAATGAGTTATCATAGAAAACAGGAAATTTGTATCATAAAAAATGAAATATCTATTTTCCGCGAAAGTTAGTTGGATAAACAACTTTCCAAAAAATTATCATAAAACAGGAAATTGTATCATAAAAATGAAATATCTACTTTCAGAAAGTTGGTTAGATAACTTTCCCGAAATAGATTATCAAAAAACAGGAAATTTGTATCATAATAGAAATATCTACTTTCAGGAAAGTTGGTTAGATAACAAATTTTCTAAAATAGATATCATAGAAAACAGGAAATTTGTATCATAAAAAATGGAAATATCTACTTTCGAGAAAGTTGGTTAGATAAACAACTTTCGAAATGAAATCAACCATAAGAATTTAGTATCATAAAAATTGAAATATCTACTTTCCGGGAAATTGGTTATATAACAAATTGTGAAAATAGATTATCATAGAAAACAGAAATTTGTATCATAAAAATGGAAATATCTACTTTCCGCGAAAGTTGGTTAAATAAACAACTTTCCCGAAAATAGATTATCATAAATGAAATTTGTATCATAAAATAGGAAATATCTGCTTTTCAGGAAGTTAGTTAGATAACCAAATTTGCCGAAAATAGATTATCATGAAAACAGAATTTGTTTCATAAAAATGGGAAATATCTACTTTCCGCAGTTGGTTAGATAAACAACTGTCTTAATAGATTATCATAGAAAACGGGAAATTTGTATCATAAAAAGTGGGAAATATCTACTTTCCGGGAAAGTTGGTTAGATAACCAAATTTGGCGAAAATAGATTATCTAAAACGAAATTTGTATCATAAAAAAGAAATATCTACTTTCCACGAAAGTTGGTTAGATAAACAACTTTCACGAAATAGATTACCATAAAACAGGAAATTTATCATAAAAATAGAATATCTACTTTCCGGAAAGTTGGTAAGATAACCAAATTTACGAAAATAGATTATCATAGAAAAACAAATTTGTATCATAAAAAATGAAATATCTACTTTCCGGAAAGTTGGTTAGATAACAAATTGCCGAAAATAATTATCATAGAAAACAGGGAAATTTGTATCATAAATGAAATATCTACTTTCCGCGAAAGTTGGTTAGATAAACAACTTTCGAAAATAGATTATCATAGAAAACAGGAAATTTGTATCATAAAAATGGGAAATATCTACTTTCCGGAAAGTTGGTTAGATAACCAAATTCCGAAAATAGTTATCATGAAAACAGGAATTTGTATCTAAAAAATCTACTTTCCGGAAAGTTGGTTAGATAACAAATTTGCGAAAATGAATTATCATACAAAACGGAAATTTGTATCATAAAAATGGGAAATATCTACTTTCCGCGAAAGTTGGTTGGATAAACAACTTTCCCGAAAATAGATTATCATGAAAACAGGAAATTTGTATCATAAAAATGGGAAATATCTACTTTGGAAAGTTGGTTAGATAACCATTGCCAAAATAGATTATCATAAAACAGGAAATTTGTATCATAAAAAATAGATATCTATTTTCCGCGAAAGTTAGTTGATAAACAACTTTCGAAAATAGATTATCATAAGCAGGAAAATTTATCTCATAAAAAATGGAAATATCTACTTTCAGCGAAAGTTGGTTAGATAAACTACTTTCCGAAAATAGATTATCATAGAAACAGGAAATTTGTATCATAAAAATGAAATATCTCCGGGAAAGTTGGTTGAATAATCAAATTTGCCGAAAATAGATCATAGAAAACAGGAAATTTGTATCATAAAAATGGGAAATATCTACTTTCCGCGAAATTAGTTGAATAAACAACTTTCCCAAAATAGATTATCATAGACAAAATTTGTATCATAAAAGGGAAATATCTACTTTCCGGGAAAGTTGTTATATAACCAAATTTGGCGAAAATAGATTATCATAAAACAGGAAATTTGTATCATAAAAATGAAATATCTACTTTCCCGCAGTTGGTTAGATAAACAACTTTCCAATAAATTATCATAGAAAACAGGAAATTTGTATCATAAAATATAGGAAATATCTACTTTCCGGAAAGTTGGTTAGATAACAATTTGCCGGAAAATAGATTATCATAGAAAACGAAATTTGTTTCATAAAAAATGGGAAATATCTACTTTCCGCGAAATGGTTGAATAAACAACTCCGAAAATAGATTATCATAGAAAACAGGAAATTTGTATCATAAAAAGTGGGAAATATCTACTTTCCGGGAAAGTTAGATAACCAAATTTGGCGAAATAGATTATCATAAAAACAGAAATTTTATCATAAAAATGGAATATCTACTTTCCGCGAAATTTGTTAGATAATCAACTTTCACGAAAATAGATTACCATAAAAACAGAAATTTGTATCATAAAAATGGAAATATCTACTTCCCGGAAAGTTGGTAAGATAACCAAATTTTCGAAAATAGATATCATAGAAAACAGGAAATTTGTATCACATAAAAATGGGAAATATCTACTTTCGGGAAAGTTGGTTAGATAACCAAATTTGCCGAAAATAGATTATCATACAAAACAGAAATTTGTATCATAAAAATGGGAAATATCTACTTTCCGCGAAAGTTGGTTAGATAAACAACTTTCGAAAATAGATTATCATAGAAAATGGGAAATTTATATATAAAATATGGGAAATATCTACTTTCCGGGAAAGTTGGTTAGATAACCAAATTTGCCGAAAATAGATTATCATAGAAAACAGGAAATTTGTATCATAAAAATGGGAAATATCTACTTTCCGCGAAAGTTGGTTAGATAAACAACTTTCCGAAAATAGATTATCATAAAAAACGGAAATTTGTATCATAAAAATGAAATATCTACTTTCCGGGAAAGTTGGTTATATATAACAATTGGCGAAAATAGATTATCATAGAAAACAGGAAATTTGTATCATAAAAATGGAAATATCTACTTTCGCGAAAGTTGGTTAGATAAACACTTTCCGAAAATAGATTATCATAGAAAACAGAAATTTGTATCATAAAATATAGAAATATCTACTTTCCGGGAAAGTTGGTTAGATAACAAATTTGCCGAAAATAGATTATCATAGAAAACAGGAAATTTGTTTCTAAAAAATGGGAAATATCTACTTTCCGCGAGATTGGTTGATAAACAACTTTCGAAAATAGATTATCATAGAAAACAGGAAATTTGTATCATAAAAATTGGGAAATATCTACTTTCCGGGAAAGTTGGTTAGATAACCAAATTTGGCGAAAATGAGTTATCATAGAAACAGGAAATTTGTATCATAAAAATGGAAATATCTACTTTCCGCGAAAGTTGGTTAGATAAACAACTTTCACGAAAATAGATTACCATAAAAACAGAAATTTGTATCATAAAAATGGGAAATATCTACTTTCCGGAAAGTTGGTTAGATAACCAAATTTGCTGAAAATAGATTATCATAAAACAGGAAATTTGTATCATAAAAATGGAAATATCTACTTTCCGGGAAAGTTGGTTAGATAACCAAATTGCCGAAAATAGATATCATAGAAAACAGGAAATTTGTATCAAAAATGGGAAATATCTACTTTCCGCGAAAGTTGAAGTTTGAATATAACCGAAAATAGATTATCATAGAAACAGGAAATTTGTATCATAAAATGGAAATATCTACTTTCAGGAAAGTTGGTTAGATAACCAAATTGCCGAAAATAGATATCATAAAAAACAGGAAATTTGTATCATAAAATGGAAATATCTACTTTCCGCGAAAGTTGGTTAGATAAACACTTTCGAAAATAGATATCATAGAAAACAGAAATTTGTATCATAAAAATGGGAAATATCTACTTTCGGGAAAGTTGGTAGACCTAAATTGCCGAAATAGATTATCATAAAACGAGAAATTTGTATCATAAAAAATGGGAAATATCTACTTTCCGGGAAGTTGGTTTAAGCAAACCAAATTTGCCGAAAATAGATATCATAGAAACAGAAATTTGTATCATAAAAATGGAAATATCTACTTTCCGAGAAAGTTGGTTAGATAAACAACTTTCCGAAAATAGATTATCATAGAAAACCGGAAATTTGTATCATAAAAATGGAAATATCTACTTTCAGGAAAGTTGGTTAGATAACCAAATTTGCCGAAAATAGATTATCATAAAACAGGAAATTTGTATCATAAAAATGGGAAATATCTACTTTCAGAAGTTGGTTAGATAACCAATTTGCCGAAAATGAATATCATAGAAAACAGGAAATTTGTATCATAAAAATGGGAAATATCTACTTTCCGCGAAGTTGGTTAGATAACAACTTTCCCAAAAATAGATATCATAGAAAACAGGAAATTTGTATCATAAAATAAGAAATATCTACTTTCAGGAAAGTTGGTTAGATAACCAAATTTGCCGAAAATAAATCATAAGCAAATTTGTATCATAAAAATGAAATATACTTTCCGCGAAAGTTGGTTAGATAACAACTTTCCCGAAAATAGATTATTAGAAAACAGGAAATTTGTATCATAAAAAATGGGAAATATCTACTTTCCGGGAAGTTGGTTAGATAAACAAATTTGCGAAAATAGTTATCATAAAACAGAAATTTGTATGTAAAAATGAAATATCTACTTTCCGCGAAGTTGGTTAGATAAACTTTCGAAAATAGATTATCATGAAAACGGAAATTTGTATCATAAAAATGGGAATATCTACTTTCCGGGAAAGTTGGTTAGATAACCAAATTTGGCGAAAATAGATTATCATAGAAAACAGAAATTTGTATCTAAAAAATGGAAATATCTACTTTCCGCGAAAGTTGGTTAGATAAACAACTTTCCGAAAATGAATTATCATAGAAAACGGAAATTTGTATCATAAAAATGGAAATATCTACTTTCCGGAAAGTTGGTTAGATAACAAATTTGCCGAAAATAGATTATCATAGAAAACGAAATTTGTATCATAAAATGGGAAATATCTACTTTCCGCGAAAGTTGGTTAGATAAACAAATTTCGAAAATAGATTATCATAAACAGGAAATTGTATCATAAAATGGAAATATCTACTTTCAGGAAAGTTGGTTGAATAAACAAATTTGGCGAAATAGATTATCATAGAAAACAGGGTATAGTATCATAAAAATGGGAAATATCTACTTTCGCGAAAGTTGGTTAGATAATATCTTTCCCGAAAATAGATTATCATAGAAAACAGGAAATTTGTATCATAAAAATGGGAAATATCTACTTTCCGGGAAAGTTGGTTAGATAACAAATTGCCGAAAATGAATCATAAACGAAAATTGGTATCATAAAAAATGGAAATATCTACTTTCCGCGAAGTTGGTTAGATAAACAACTTGAAAATAGATATCATAAAACGGGAAATTTGTATCATAAAAATGGGAAATATCTACTTTCCGGAAAGTTGGTTAAATAACCAAATTTGCCGAAAATAGATTATCATAGAAACCAAATTGTATCATAAAAATGGAAATATCTACTTTCCGGGAAGAGTTGGTTAGATAACCAAATTTGCCGAAAATAGATATCGCCTAAAACAGGAAATTTGTATCATAAAAATGAAATATCTACTTTCCGCGAAAGTTGGTTAGATAAACAACTTTCCCAAATAGATTATCATAAGCGATTTGTATCATAAAAAATGGAAATATCTACTTTCCGGGAAAGTTGGTTAGATAACCAAATTTGCCGAAAATGATTATCATAGAAAACAGGAAATTTGTATCATAAAAATGGGAAATATCTACCGCGAAAGTTGGTTAGATAAACAACTTTCGAAAATAGATTATCATAAACGGAAATTTGTATCGTAAAAATGGGAAATATCTACTTTCCGGGAAAGTTGGTTAGATAAACAAATTTGCCGAAAATAGATATCATAAAACGGAAATTTGTATCATAAAAATGGAAATATCTACTTTCCGCGAAAGTTGGTTAGATAAACAACTTTCGAAAATAGATTATCATAGAAAAACAGGAAATTTGTATCATAAAATGAAATATCTACTTTCGGGAAGTTGGTTAGATAACCAAATTTGGCGAAAATAGATTATCGAAAACGAAATTTGTATCATAAAAATTGGAAATATCTACTTTCCGCGAAAGTTGGTTAGATAAACAACTTTCGAAAATAGATATCATAGAAACAAAATTTGTATCATAAAAAATGGGAAATATCTACTTTCCGGGAAAGTTGGTTAGATAACAAATTTGCCGAAAATAGATTATCATAGAAGCAATTTGTATCATAAAAATGGAAATATCTACTTTCCACGAAAGTTGGTTAGATAAACAACTTTCGAAATAGTATCATAAAACAGGAAATTTATCATAAAAATGGGAAATATCTACTTTCCGGGAAAGTTGGTTAGATAAGTAATTGGCGAAAATAGATTATCATAGAAAACAGGAATTTTGTATCATAAAAATGGGAAATATCTACTTTCCGGAAAAGTTGGTTAAATAAACAACTTTCGAAAAGAATTATCATAGAAAACAGGAAATTTGTATCATAAAATGGAAATATCTACTGGGAAAGTTGGTTAGATAACAAATTTGCCGAAAATAGATTATCATAGAAAACAGGAAATTGGTATCATAAAATGGAAATATCTACTTTCCGCGAAAGTTGGTTAGATAAACAACTTTCCAATAGATTATCATAGAAACAGAAATTTGTATCATAAAAATGGGAAATATCTACTTTCCGGGAAAGTTAGTTAGATAACCAAATTGCCGAAAATAGATTATCATGAAAACAGGAAATTGTATCATAAAAAATGGAAATATCTACTTTCCGGGAAAGTTGGTTAGATAACAAATTTGCCGAAAATAGATTATCATACAAAACAGGAAATTTGTATCTTAAAAATGGAAATATCTACTTTCCGCGAAAGTTGGTTAGATAAACAACTTTCCGAAAATAGATTATCATAGAAACGGAAATTTGTATCATAAAAATTGAAATATCTACTCGGGAAAGTTGGTTAGAATAACCAAATTGCAAAAATAGATTATCATAGAAAACAGGAAATTTGTATCATAAAAATGGGAAATATCTATTTTCCGCGAAAGTTGGTTGGATAAACTTTTCCTAAATAATTATCATAAGCAGAAGAGTGTATCATAAAAATGATATCTTTCCGCGAAAGTTGGTTGATAAACAACTTCAATAGATTATCATAGAAAATTGTATCATAAAAATGGAAATATCTACTTTCCGGAAAGTTGGTTGGATAAAAATTTGCCGAAAATAGATTATCATAGAAAACAGGAAATTTGTATCATAAAAATGGGAAATATCTACTTTCCGCGAAAGTTGGTTAGATAAACAACTTTCCGAAAATAGATTATCATAGAAAACAGGAAATTTGTATCATAAAAATGGGAAATATCTACTTTCCGGGAAAGTTGGTTATATAACCAAATTTGGCGTAGATTATCATAGAAAACAGGAAATTTGTATCATAAAAATGGGAATCTACTTTCCGCGAAAGTTGGTTAGATAAACAACTTTCCCGAAAATAGATATCATAAAACAGGAAATTTGTATCATAAAATATGGAAATATCTACCGGGAAAGTTGGTTAGATAAAAATTGCCGAAAATAGATATCATAGAAAACAGGAAATTTGTTTCATAAAAATGAAATATCTACTTTCAAAGTTGGTTAGATAAACAACTTTCCCGAAAATAGATTATCATAAAACAGGAAATTTGTATCATAAAATGGGAAATATCTACTTTCGGGAAAGTTGGTTGAAAACAACTTTCCCGAAATAGATTACCATAGAAAACGGAAATTTGTATCATAAAAATGGAAATATCTACTTTCCGGGAAAGTTGTTAAGATAACCAAATTTGCCGAAAATAGATTTTCATAGAAACAGGAAATTTGTATCATAAAATGGGGAAATATCTACTTTCACGAAAGTTGGTTAGATAAACAACTTTCCCAAAATAGATTATCGTAAAACGGGAAATTTGTATCATAAAAATGGGAAATATCTACTTTCCGGGAAAGTTGGTTAGATAACCAAATTTGCCGAAAATAGATTATCATAGAAAACAGGAAATTTGTATCATAAAAATGGAAATATCTACTTTCCAAATTTGGTTAGATAAACAACACCGAAAATAGATTATCATAGAAACGGAAATTTGTATCATAAAAATGAAATATCTACTTTCGGGAAGTTGGTTAGATAAACAAATTTGCCGAAAATGAATTATCATAAGAATTTTTTATCATAAAAATGGGAAATATCTACTTTCAGTTGGTTAGATAAACTTTCCCGAAAATAGATTATCATAGAAAACAGGAAATTTGTATCATAAAAATGGGAAATATCTACTTTCCGGGAAAGTTGGTTAGATAACCAAATTTGGCGAAAATGATTATCATAGAAAACAGGAAATTTGTATCATAAAAATGGGAAATATCTACTTTCCGCGAAGTTGGTTAGATAAACAACTTTCCCGAAAATAGATTATCATAGAAAACGGGAAATTTGTATCATAAAACATGAAATATCTACTTTCCGCGAAAGTTGGTTAGATAAACAACAAAAATAGATTATCATAGAAAACGGGAAATTTGTATCATAAAAATGGGAAATATCTACTTTCCGGAAAGTTGGTTAGATAACCAAATTGCCGAAAATAGATATCATAGAAAACGGGAAATTTGTATCATAAAAATGGGAAATATCTACTTTCCGCGAAATTTGGTTAGATAAACTCTTTCCCGAAAATAGATATCATAAAGCAGGAAATTTGTATCATAAAAATGGAAATATCTACTTTCCGGGAAGTTGGTTAGATAAACAAATTTGCCGAAAATAGATTATCATAGAAAACGAAATTTGTATCATAAAAATGGAAATATCTACTTTCCGCAAAGTTGGTTAGATAAACAACTTTCGAAAATAGATTATCATAGAAAGCAAATTTGTATCATAAAAATGAAATATACTTTCCGAGAAAGTTGGTTAGATAACCAAATTTGGAAAAATAGATTATCATGAAAACAAATTGTGTCATAAAAAATGGGAATATCTACTTTCCGCGAAATTGGTTAGATAAACAACTTTCGAAAATAGATATCATAGAAAAGCGAAATTTGTATCATAAAACGTAGGAAATATCTACTTTCGGGAAAGTTGGTTAGATAACCAAATTTGCCGAAAATAGATTATCATAGAAAACAGGAAATTTGTATCATAAAAATGGGAAATATCTACTTCCGCGAAAGTTGGTTAGATAAACAACTCCGATAGATTATCATAGAAAACAGGAAATTTATCATAAAATGGGAAATATCTACTTTCCGGGAAAGTTGGTTGAATAACCAAATTTGGCGAAAATAGATTATCATAAAACAGGAAATTTGTATCATAAAAATGGGAAATATCTACTTTCGCAGTTGGTTAGATAAACACTTTCGAATAGATTATCATAGAAAACAATTGTATCATAAAAATGGAAATATCTACTTTCCGGGAAAGTTGGTTAGATAACCAAATTTGCCGAAAAGATATCATAAGCAGTATGTATCATAAAAATGGAATATCTATTTTCCGAAAGTTGGTTGGATAAACAACTTTCCTAAATAGATTATATCATAAACAGGAAATTTGTATCATAAAAATGGGAAATATCTACTTTCCGCGAAAGTTGGTTAGATAAACAACTTTCCGAAATAGATTATCATGAAAGCAATTTATTATCATAAAATGGGAAATATCTACTTTCCGGGAAAGTTGGTTAGATAACCAAATTTGCCGAAAATAGATTATCATAAAAACAGGAAATTTGTATCATAAAAATGGAAATATCTACTTTCCGCGAAAGTTGGTTAGATAAACAACTTTCGAAAATAGATATCATAGAAAACAAATTGTATCATAAAATGGGAAATATCTACTTTCCGGGAAAGTTGGTTATATAACCAAATTTGGCGAATAGATTATCATAGAAACGGAAATTTGTATCAAAAATGAAATATCTACTTTCCGCGAAAGTTGGTTAGATAAACAACTTTCGAAAATAGATTATCATGAAAACAGGAAATTTGTATCATAAAATATAAATATCTACTTTCCGGAAGGTTGGTTGGATAATAAATTTTGAAAATAGATATCATGGCGGAAATTTGTTTCATAAAATGATATCTACTTTCACGAAAGTTGGTTAGATAACACTTTCGAAAATAGTTATCATGAAAAGCAAATTTGTACATAAAAATGGAATATCTACTTTCCGCGAAAGTTGGTTAGATCTTTCGAAAATAGATTCCGAAAACGGAAATTTGTATCATAAAAATGGAAAATATCTACTTTCCGAAGTTGGTTAGATAAACAACTTTCGAAAATAGATTATCATAGAAACAGGAAATTTGTATATTAAAAATGGAAAATATCTACTTTCAAGTGGTTAGATAACAATTTTGAAATAGATTATCATAGAAAGCAGAATTTGTATCATAAAAATGGAAATATCTACTTGGAAAGTTGGTTGGATAAATTTGCCGAAAATAGATTATCATACAAAACAATTTGTATCATAAAAATGGGAAATATCTACTCGCGAAAGTTGGTTAGATAAACAACTTTCGAAAATAGATTATCATAAAACGGAAATTTGTATCTATAAAATGGAATATCTACTTTCCGGGAAGTTGGTTATATAACAAATTTGGCGAAAATAGTTATCATAGAAAACGAAATTTGTATCATAAAAATGGAAATATCTACTTTCCGCGAAAGTTGGTTAGATAAACAACTTTCGAAAATAGATTATCATAGAAAACGGAAATTTGTATCATAAAATATGAAAAATATCTACTTTCCGGAAAGTTGGTTAGATAACCAAATTTGCCGAAAATAGATTATCATAGAAACAGGAATTGTAAAATGAAATATCTACTTTCACGCGAAAGTTGGTTAGATAAACAACGAAATGAATTATCATAGAAAACAGAAATTTGTATCATAAAAATTGAGGAAATATCTTTTCCGGGAAAGTTGGTTAGATAACCAAATTTGGCGAAAATAGATTATCATAAAACGAAATTGTATCATAAAATGGAAATATCTACTTTGCGAAAGTTGGTTAGATAATCAACTTTCACGAAAATAGATTACCATAAACGGAAATTTGTATCTAAAAAATGAAATATCTACTTTCCGCGAAAGTTGGTTAGATAAACAACGAAAATAGATTATCATAGAAAACAGGAAATTTGTATCATAAAAATAGAAATATCTACTTTCCGGGAAGTTGGTTATATAACCAAATTTGGCGAAATAGATTATCATAGAAAACAGGAAATTTGTATCATAAAAATGGAAATATCTACTTTCGCGAAAGTTGGTAGATAAACAACTCCGAAAATAGATTATCATAGAAAACGGAAATTTGTATCATAAAATATGGAAATATCTACTTTCAGGAAAGTTGGTTAGATAACCAAATTTGCCGAAAATGAATATCATAAAAAAGGAAATTTGTTCATAAAAATGGAAATATCTACTCGCGAAAGTTGGTTAGATAAACAACTTTCGAAAATGAATTATCATAGAAAACAGAAATTTGTGTGTCATAAAAGTGGGAAATATCTACTTTCCGGAAAGTTGGTTAGATAACCAAATTTGGCGAAAATAGATTATCATAGAAAACAGGAAATTTGTATCATAAAAATGGAAATATCTACTTTCCGCGAAAGTTGGTTAGATAAACAACTTCGAAAATAGATTACCGAAAACGAAATTTGTATCATAAAAATGGAAATATCTACTTTCCGGAAGTTAGTGGAATAACAAATTTCCCAAAATAGATTATCATAAAACGGGAAATTTGTATCATAAAAATGGGAAATATCTACTTTCCGGGAAAGTTGGTTAGATAAGCGCAAAATAGATATCATAGAAAACAGGAAATTTGTATCATAAAAATGGAAATATCTACTTTCGCGAAAGTTGGTTAGATAACCAAATTGCCGAAAATAGATTATCATAGAAAACAGGAAATTGTATCATAAAAATGAAATATCTACTTTCCGGAAAGTTGGTTAGATAACCAATTTGCCGAAAATGAATTATCATAGAAAACAGGTGTATCATAAAAATGGGAAATATCTACTTGGAAAGTTGGTTAGAATTTGCCGAAAATAGATATCATAGAAAACAGGAAATTTGTATCATAAAAATGGGAAATATCTACTTTCCGCGAAAGTTGGTTAGATAAACAACTTTCCGAAAATAGATTACCATAGAAAACGAAATTTGTATCATAAAAATGGGAAATATCTACTTTCCGGAAGTTGGTAAGATAACCAAATTGCCGAAAATAGATTATCATAGAAAAGGAAATTTGTATCATAAAAAATGGAAATATCTACTTTCCTGGAAAGTTGGTTAGATAACCAAATTTGCCAATAGATTATCATAAAACGGAAATTTGTATCATAAAAATGGGAAATATCTACTTTCCGCAGTTGGTTGAATCTTTCCCGAAAATGATTATCATAAAACAGGAAATTTGTATCATAAAAATGGGAAATATCTACTTTCCGGGAAAGTTGGTTAGATAACAAATTTGCCGAAAATAGATATCATAGAAAACAGGAAATTTGTATCATAAAATGGAAATATCTACTTTCCGGAAAGTTGGTTAGATAACAAATTTGCCGAAATAGATATCATAGAAAACAGGAAATTTGTATCATAAAAATGGAAATATCTACTTTCCGCGAAAGTTGGTTAGATAAACAACTTTCCAAAATGATTATCATAGAAAACAGAAATTTGTATCATAAAAATGGAAATATCTACTTTCCGGGAAAGTTGGTTAGATAATAAATTTGCCGAAATAGATTATCATAAACAGGAAATTTGTATCATAAAAATGGGAAATATCTACTTTCCGCGAAAGTTGGTTAGATAACAACTTTCGAAAATAGATTATCATGAAAACAGGAAATTTGTATCATAAAAATGGGAAATATCACTTTCGGGAAAGTTGGTTAGATAAACAAATTTGCCGAAAATAGATTATCATAGAAAACAGGAAATTTGTATCATAAAAATGGAAATATCTACTTTCCGCGAAAGTTGGTTAGATAAACAACTTTCCGAAAATAGATTATCATAAAACAGGAAATTTGTATCATAAAAAATGGAAATATCTACTTTCCGGAAAAGTTGGTTAGATAACCAAATTTGGCGAAAATAAATTATCATAAAACGGAAATTTGTATCATAAAAATGGAAATATCTACTTTCCGCGAAAGTTGGTTAGATAAACAACTTTCCCGAAAATAGTTATCATAGGAAACGGGAAATTTGTATCATAAAAATGGGAAATATCTACTTTCAGGAAGTTGGTTAGATAACCAAATTTGCCGAAAATAGATTATCATAGAAACAGGAAATTTGTATCATAAAATGGAAGTCTTCTTTTCCGCGAAAGTTGGTTAGATAAACAACTTTCGAAAATAGATTATCATAGAAACAGGAAATTTGTATCATAAAAATAGAAATATCTACTTTCAGGAAAGTTGGTTAGATAACCAAATTGGCGAAAATAGATTATCATAAACAGGAAATTTGTATCATAAAAAATGGGAAATATCTACTTTCCGCGAAGTTGGTTAGATAAAGCTTTCGAAAATGAATTATCATAGAAACGGAAATTTGTATCATAAAAATGAAATATCTACTTTCAGGAAAGATTGGTTAGATAACCAAATTTGCGAAAATAGATTATCATAGAAGCAGAAATTGGTATCATAAAAATGAAATATCTACTTTCCGCAGTTGGTTAGATAAACACTTTCGAAAATAGATTATCATAGAAACAGGAAATTTGTATCATAAAAATGGGAAATATCTACTTTTCCGGGAAAGTTGGTTAGATAACCAAATTTGCAAAAATAGATTATCATAGAAAACAAATTGTATCATAAAATTGGAAATCTGCTTTCCACGAAAGTTGGTTAGATAAACAACTTTCAATAGATTATCATAAAACAGGAAATTTGTATCATAAAAATAGAATATCTACTTTCCCGCGAAAGTTGGTTAGATAAACAACTTTCCCGAAAATAGATTATCATAGAAACGGGAAATTTATCATAAAATAGGAAATATCTACTTTCCGGGAAAGTTGGTTAGATAACCAATTTGCCGAAAATAGATTATCATAAAACAGGAAATTTGTATCATAAAAAATGGGAATTTCTACTTTCGCAAAGTTGGTTAGATCCACACTTTCCCGAAAATAGATTATCATAAAAACAGGAAATTTGTATCATAAAAAATGGGAAATATCTACTTTCCGGAAAGTTGGTTAGATAACCAAATTTCCGAAATAATTATCATAGAAAAACAGAAATTTGTATCATTAAAAATGGGAAATATCTACTTTCCGCGAAAGTTGGTTAGATAAACAACTTTCCGAAAATAGATTATCATAGAAAACGGGAAATTTGTTATCATAAAAAGTGGAAATATCTACTTTCGGGAAAGTTGGTTAGATAACCAAATTTGCCGAAAATGAATATCATAAAGAAAACAGGAAATTTGTATCAAAAATGAAATATCTACTTTCCGCGAAAGTTGGTTAGATAAACAACTTTCCCGAAAATAGTTATCATAGAAAACGGTGTATCATAAAAATGAAATATCTACTTTCCGGAAAGTTGGTTAGATAACAAATTTGCAAATGAATATCATGAAAGCGGAAATTTATCTAAAATGGGAAATATCACTTGCGAAGTTGGTTAGATAAACACTTTCCCGAAAATTATCATAGAAACACGGGAAATTTGTATCATAAAAAATGGAAATATCTACTGGAAAGTTGGTTAGATAACCAAATTTGGCAAAATAGTTATCATAAAACGAAATTTGTAAAATGGAATATCTACTTTCCGGAAAGTTGGTTAGATAAAATTACCGAAAATAGATTATCGTAAAACAGGAAATTTGTATCATAAAAATGGAAATATCTACTTTCCGCGAAAGTTGGTTAGATAAACACTTTCGAAAATGATTATCATAGAAAACAAGAAATTTGTATCATAAAATAGAAATATCTACTTTCGGAAGTTTGGTTAGATAACCAAATTTGCCAAAATAGATTATCATAGAGAACAGAAATTTGTATCATAAAAATGGGAAATATCTACTTTCCGCGAAAGTTGGTTGAGATAAACAAATTTCCGAAAATGGATTATCATAGAAAACAGGAATTTGTATCATAAAAATGGGAAATATCTACTTTCGCGAAAGTGGTTAGATAAACAACTTTCCGAAAATAGATTATCATAAACGGGAAATTTGTATCATAAAAATGGAAATATCTACTTTCCGGAAAGTTGGTTAGATAACCAAATTTGCCAATGGATTATCATAGAAAACAGGAAATTTGTATCATAAAAATAGGAAATATCTACTTTCCGGGAAAGTTGGTTAGATAGCAATTTCTCCGAAAATGGATTATCATAGAAAACAGAAATTTGTATCATAAAAATGGGAAATATCTACTTTCCGGGAAAGTTGGTTGAATAAATTTGCCGAAATAGATATCGAAAACAGGAAATTTGTATCATAAAAAATGGGAATATCTACTTTCAGAGATTGGTTAGATAACAACTTGAAAATAGATTATCATAGAAACAGGAAATTGTATCATAAAAATGGAAATATCTACTTTCCGGAAGAGTTGGTTAGATAACAAATTTGCCGAAAATGAATATCATAGAACAGAATGAAATTTGTATCATAAAAAATGGGAAATATCTACTTTCCGCGAAAGTTGGTTATATAACAATTTCCGAATATATAGTTATCATAGAGACGGAAATTTGTATCTTAAAAAATGGGAAATATCTACTTTTCCGCGAGTTGGTTAGATAAATCTTTCGAAATTATCATAAAACGAAATTTGTCATAAAATGGGAAATATACTTTCCGGGAAATTGGTTAGATAACCAATTTGGGAGTAGATTATCATAAAGAAAACGGGAATTGTATCATAAAAATGGGAAATATCTACTTTCGCGAAAGTTGGTTAGATAAACAACTTTCCGAAAAATAGATTATCATAGAAACAGGAAATTTGTATCATAAAAATGGGAAATATCTACTTTCAGGAAAGTTGGTTAGATAACCAAATTTGCCGAAAATAGATTATCATAAACAGGAAATTTGTATCCAAAAAATGAAATATCTACTTTCCGCGAAGTTGTTTTAATAAACAACTTTCCCGAAAATAGATTATCATAAATGAAATTTGTATCATAAAAATGGAAATATCTACACTTCCGGGAAAGTTGGTTAGATAACCAAATTTGCGAAAATGGATATCATAAGAAAACAAATTTGTATCATAAAAATAGGAAATATCTACTTTCCGCGAAAGTTGGTTAGATAACAACTTTCCGAAAATAGATTATCATAGAAACAGGAAATTGTATCATAAAAAATGGGAAATATCTACTTTCCAGGAAAGTTGGTTAGATAATCAAATTTCGGAAATGAATTATCAAACAGGGAAATTTGTATCATAAAAAATGGAAATATCTACTTTCGCGAAAGTTTGTTAGATAACCAACTTTTGAAAATAGATTATCATAGAAAACGGAAATTTGTATCATAAAAAATGGAAATATCTACTTTCCGGAAAGTTGGTTAGATAACCAAATTTGGCGAAAATAGATTATCATAAAACAATTGTATCATAAAAATGGAAATATCTACTTTCCGCGAAGGATTAGTTAGATATACAACTTTCCGAAATAGATTATCATAGAAACGGAAATTTGTATCATAAAAATGGGAAATATCTACTTTCCGGGAAGGTTGGATTTAGATACATTGACTATAGTGGATTATCATAGAAACGGGAAATTTGTATCATAAAAATGAAATATCTACTTGCGAAAGTTGGTTAGATAAACAACTTTCGAAATAGATTATCATAGAAAACGGAAATTTGTATCATAAAAATGGGAAATATCTACTTTCCGGGAAAGTTGGTTAGATAACTAAATTTGCCGAAAATAGATTATCATAAGCAGGAAATTTGTTATCATAAAATGGGAAATATCTACTTTCCGCGAAAGTTGGTTAGATAAACTCTTTCGAAAATAGATTATCATAAACGAAATTTGTATCATAAAAAATGAAATATCTACTTTCGGGGAAAGTTGAGTTAGATTACAAATTGCCGAAAATAGATTATCATAGAAACAGGAAATTGTATCATAAAATGGAAATATCTACTTTCCGCGAAAGTTGGTTAGATAAACAACTTTCCGAAAATAGATATCATAGAAAACGGAAATTTGTATCATAAAATGGGAAATATCTACTTTCCGGAAAGTTGGTTGGATATGAAATTTGCGCAAATGAATATCATAAAACAAGGAAATTTATCATAAAATGGGAAATATCTACTTTCACGAAAGTTGGTTAAATCTTTCTTTCCGAAATAGATTATCATAGAACAGGAAATTTATCATAAAAAATGGGAAATATCTACTTTCAGAAGTTGGTTAGATAACCAAATTGGCGAAAATAGATTATCATAAAACAAATTTATCATAAAATGGAAATATCTACTTTCCGGGGAAGTTGGTTAGATAACCAAATTTGCCGAAAATAGATATCATAGAAAACGGAAATTTGTATCAAAAATGGGAAATATCTACTTTCCGCGAAAGTTGGTTAGATAAACAACTTTCCCGAAAATAGTTATCATGAAAACGAAATTATCATAAAATGAAATATCTACTTTCCGCGGAAGTTTGGTTAGATAACCAAATTTGCCGAAAATGGATTATCATAGAACGGAAATTTGTATCATAAAAATGGAAATATCTACTTTCGCGAAAGTTGGTTAGATAAACAACTTTCGAAAATAGATTATCATAGAAAACAGGAAATTGTATCATAAAAATGGGAATATCTACTTTCCGCGAAATTGGTTAGATAAACAAATTTGCCGAAATGATATCATAGAAAGCCGGGAAATTTGTATCATAAAAATGGAAATATCTACTTTCGGGAAAGTTGGTTAGATAACCAAATTTACTTGAAAATAGATTATCATAGAAAACAGGGAAATTTGTATCATAAAAATGGGAAATATCTACTTTCCGCGAAAGTTTGTTAGATAACAACTTTCCCGAAAATAGATTATCATGAAAAACGGGAAATTTATCATAAAAATGGGAAATATCTACTTTCGGGAGAGTTGGTTAGATAACAAATTTGCCGAAAATAATTATCATATAAAACAGGAAATTTGTATCATAAAAATGAAATATCTACTTTCCGCGAAGTTTGTTAGATAAACAACTTTCGAAAAAGATATCTTAAAACAGGAAGTTTGTATCATAAAAATAAATATCTACTTTTCGGGAAAGTTTGTTTGATAACTAGAATTGAAAATAGATTATCTTGAAAACAGGAAATTTGTATCATAAAAAAATGAAATATCTACTTTCAGGAAGTTGGTTCTGCTTACCGAAAAGTAGATAGATTTTCTAGTACCGGAAAGTAGATCATCGACTTTTTGGAAAGTAGATTTTCGTATTTTCGAGGAAATATTACCTAATTACGAAATGGAATTATCTGCTAGAAAACGGAAATTTGTATCATAAAAATGAGAATATCTACTTTCTCCGGGAAAGTTGGTTAGATATAAATTGCAAAATAGATTATCATAGAAAACAGGAAATTTGTATCATAAAAAATGGGAAATATCTTCTTTCAGGAGATGGTTGAATATTTTGGGAAATTTCTTCAATCATAAAAATGGGAAATTCTTTACGCGAAAGTTCTTAGATAACCCAACTTTCCAGATTATCATAGAAAGCGAGAAATTTGTATCATAAAAATGGGAAATATCGACTTTCCGGGAAAGTTGGTTATCACTACGAAAGAGTAGATAGATTTCCTCATTTTTCAGGAGAAAACAGATTATCGACTTTTTGGAAGTAGATTTAAATATTTTCAGGGAAATATTACCTAATTTTGGGAAGTAGATTATCATAGAAAACAGAAATTTGTATCACTAAAAAATGGAAATATCTACTTTCACGATTTTCTGTAGATAAACAGCACCGAAAATGATTATCATAGAAAACGGGAAATTTGTATCATAGAAAATGGGAAATATCTACTTTCATGAAAGAAGTTTCTTAGACTCTTTGAATAGATTATCAGAAAACAGAAATTTGTATCTCATAAAAAATGGGAAATATCGACTTTCCAGGAAGAAGTTGGTTAGATAACAAATTTGCTGAAATAGATTATCATAAAACAGAAATTGTATGTAAAAAATGGAAATACTTTCAGGAAAGTTGGTTAGATAACCAATTTTGCCAGCCGTTATCATGAAAACAGGAAATTTGTATCATAAAATACAGGAAATATCTACTTCAAAAGTTTCAGAATATGCTTTCATGGAATTATCATAAAGCAGAATTTGTATCATAAAAATAGGAAATATCGACTTTGGGAAAGTTGGTTAGATAATAACTTTCCGAAAATAGATATCATAGAAAACGAAAATTTGTATCATAAAAAGATGGGAAATATCTACTTTCCCGCAGAAAGGTTTCTTAGATAATAACTTTCGAAAAAAGATTATCATAGAAAACAGGAAGTTTGTATCATAAAAATGGGAAATATCGACTTTCAGGAAGAAGTTGGTTGAATAACAAATTGCGAAAATAGATTATCAGCAATACGTAACTTC
>NW_024748064.1:0-7690 GCF_018991925.1 Homarus americanus
AATTTGAATCAGCACTGGACGCTGGGAACTACTTGCATCCTGGGAGAGAAAATCGTCCAGAACACCACGAGCAGAAGAAAGGTCACCTGTCAGCATTGCTGATTTAATTAGTTTCTACAACAAGGATATTGCAGATAAGTCAGTCAAAAGGACAGTAGCTACAGTAGAGCAGATTAGCACATCTCTCTACAAGTCCTTCGTCAGAGAAAGACTTGATGAATGCTACAGTATGTGCCTCTATCTGATCCCACCAAGAGAAATAGATTACCCCTGATTTCTTGCCCATTAAGAGGCTAACAGCTAAGTCACGTATGCAAATTGCCAATCTCAAGAGTGAATGTAATCTCTTTTCAAGATTTTACATTGCATGCCAGACACGAGATGGCAATTTAGAAGATTTTTCGTGCACGAGAACCAGCTGTGTGCACTTTCAATATTTCATCAAGGAAACCTAAGACCATGTGCAAAAGCCGAAATGTTGCAATGCCTGGAAGATTTAGCCCCTGCCGACTGTGGAGTCTCCTTCTACTGATGCCATAATTATTGATGGAGCTGCAATTGTGATAATGCTCAAACCAGTCACCGCTAGAACATCTAGCACATATGCAGCTGAATGTCTTCCTACCATATATCCAGAGGCAACTACAACATGTTTACCAGAGACTGGACATCATCTGGGATGCTTACCAAAGGGATTCAATGAAAGCTGCCACACGAGAGAAGCGTGGGACAGGAGTAAGAAGAAGAGTGGATTCCAACACTCCAGTTCCTGAAAACTGGCAACGAAAACTCCATCATGAAGCGAAAACCAGCGAACTTTTTATTTTCTTGACAAATAATCACCACACGAGAGGAGAGAGTTCTGTGTTCTAAGCCCCTTAACACGTCAATATTGCAGTGCTTTCTGCATGAGGAGGTTGACAGTAAGAAGATTCTGCCCATGTAGCAGCTGTCAACCGACTGAACATCCGAGAAATGTGGATAGCATTTGGAGTACTAAAGCACTACCGTTTCCGTGTAGTAAATGAAATAGCCACAGCTCTTGTTCCTGATAGGTCGCAGTGCCTTCCCTTCTTCCACAGCTTTACAGGCCGTGACACTCTCATCTTTCAGTGGTATCGGGAAGAAGACTTCTTGGAATGTGGGCAAACTTATGATAATGCAATAGATGGCTTCAAATCTCTTTCACTCATACCTGAGGATATTTCATCTGCAGATCTAGCTATAACAAAACGATTCGCTATGCTCATGTACGACAGAACCAATGACCAGTTGACTGTTATGGTGCTAGACGACAACTATTCACTAGGAAGGCAGAGCCATTGCCAACATTACCCAACCAAATCAGCATTTTTACGACATACCAAGAGTGCAGCATATCAAATAGGACATATCTGGGTTCAGTGTTTCCTTCTCTCACCAAAACTACCTGAACCAAGCGACTGGGAGTGGGTGAAGAACTCCAAAGGACTATGGGAACCTCTGTGGTCCAACCTTCCTGAAGCTGCAAAATCTTGCCGTGAACTGCTTCATTGTGTGTGGATCAAGGTGGTGCACAGGCTGCTCTCAAGTGCACAACTCAGTACAAGTACATTGCGAGAACAAATTGCCTACACACCACGCTGAAAACAGTTGTTGTGCTCGAACTCTTTTAGATTTGTTTTAGACCATTTTGTCTTTCCCATAAAGCCAGTAATTCTATCAAGAGCTAATTTGACGCTGTGTGCTATTTTACCCGTAAAAATCAGTAATATCGTGAATTAATGAAATATTTATACTGAGTTGCCTATTTCTCTCACTTATTCTGCCTCATATTAGTAATTGGATATTTGGGATGCATACAGTTACCAATATTTTTTCTTCAAATAAGCACAGGTCATGTTGATTTTTTTTTAAGAAATTACTTTTTGTGGTGTATTTTGATGTGGTCTCCATATCCATATTTGTTTTGTAAGTGACGAACTCCCATTCTCCCAAAACATAATGTATGTAGCGAGATGTGTATTTATACTAATTACCGATATAACCTCTTCATCTAAACCCAATCACAAAGTTCAAGAGCTTAATACTTTCAATGCACTTAATAAAGGACTACATTTATCTTCTTTGCGAGTTCCACACCAAAAACACAGAGGAGGGCATAATACACCTATGGCACCTTTCATTATATCGTAGATAAATGGAAATAAGGAGAAAGAGGTATAACTTACCCCGGAATCAGAGAAGTGGGAGTTCCTGTCATCAGTGAGGAGGATGATGGAGTTGCGAGGTTTTGAAGTAGGTTCAAGTACCACGGAAGCTGCCTGGTAGGGATTAAGTAACTCTCCACTTCCTTCTGAATTCAAAAAGACAATTATAGAATATGCAATTTAATTAACTGTCTGGTTGAATTTTTCTACTAACACTCAACTTGGTAATGAAGACCCTAAGCATAGTAACACATTAAACACATAGTACAACATAATGCATTACACCGGCTTTACTCGGGTGTTTCACAATCATGACTTTCCATTCCTGGTCCTTTATAGGAGTAGTGGTGAATAATGAGTGAATTTTTTTCAAGCACACATGGCCCTTATTCGCACTGTTTTCAAACGTACCTTTAATAAAGTCACGCCCTTGTATGTGGGACTTCCAGGGGTTAACATGTAAGACAAAAACAAAGTAAACCCCTTCACCTTGGGGACGCCACTTTAAATATTTTATTTAGCTAACGGCAAACGATTTTATTCAGCACAAAGAGGATCCTGTGCACAAGTGGTTAGTAGACTATCTCCCCTAATAACATTATCAAGAGAAGTCTGAAAATTCCCTGCATAAGAAACCGCTAGTCTATATAAATGAAAATAAGCATCTAGATGTAGTAATGCTAAACCCGAGAAGTTGGTGCTGGACTTCACCTATGCATCCACCTTGGAACCAACTTATCGAAACCTAATACAGCTGGAGCGGGAAGAACAGTGGTCTTTGGGGAAAGTACAAGAACCCTAGCCACGATTGTTGGTTGCTTCGTTACAATAGGATAAGAGACTCGGGGAGACTGTGGAACCAATGGCCTGAGGTTCCTCAGTGGGTTTGGTTCCTTGAATATTGAAACTCTCCAAAACTACAGAGCATCGAGCTACTTGTGCCACTGTCTCAGCATAATCACCCAGAGAGAGAGTGTTTGCTGCACATTAGGAACGAGTCTCTTACCTGAGGAGCACGAGAGAGTCTTTTAAACGTGATTTGTGAGACTTGTGACTGTGTATACAAACGGATGCAAACGGAAATAAATAAGAAGATTTGCCGAATTGGAATGACTTTTTGTTTTATTGCTATAACTTAGGGAATTTAATTCGTATATGGTTAAATTGGCTTTGTTTAATATAAGGCGTCGTTTTCTGTTTTAATGTAGCAAAATTATACGAAAAGTGGGTTCGAGAAAGTTAGGTAGGTTATGTTAAGTTACATAAGGCTTGTGTGAAACTATTTATTTATATGTATTTTTATGATCTACGTGATCGCTTATGGCCAGTCAGAAGCTCCAAAGAAGATAAATACATAGATGTTATCGCTAAATTAGTGATATAATCTACTAACCTGTAAACGGAGGTAAGGCGCCAGCAGCCTTTGGACATGGTAACAAGAGCGTCAGCGCCATCACCACTATGTCCAGGCTCATCATCCTTGATACCTCCTGTGCAGCTTCAACCTGACAGTAGACGCAAAAAAATCTTATTCTTTATTAATATACAGCAGATGTTGACTATTACCAAACCTAACAATTATGGTACCAACACTACAAATAATTAAATAATAATATCAATAAGGAATTATATACTGTAAAGAAGAAGAAAACAATAATATTAGATGAAAACTATTTCAGTGCACACGAGCGATACTTATAAACTAATGCACAAAAATTCCTCAATTATGTAGTTCCAATCCTCTTTCTATTGATTTCGTTGATAACGTCACTACTCTTCATTTCAGCTATGACTTCTCTTGTAATATACTGTATACCCAGTCCATATCTTTTACATCCTCTTGTCAAGGTATTTTACGCTTCCAACCATCCTGTTTTATGTTATGTGTGATTATTTTCTATATATCATTAGGCTAGTTTGTCTACTCCTTCTCAAGACTTATGCCTAGCAAGTTTCATACATTTTCGTTTTACTGTTTTAAACTTCCTGCAATTTACTGATGTTAAGGCTCTCTCTCTCTGGCAGCTCATTTTATTGTATTTTACCCTTCATAAATCTGTTCCTTAAAAATAAGAATGTTTACACCTCAGTCGCCTTGCTAACCTGTAGTCATACTACTCTTAGTCTCAGGTGTACAGTAATTTATTTTCCTGTGTTGTATCTGCACTACCCTTAGCTCCCTGTCGTTTAGCCAGTGTGACTGTTTTACTTTACACATTTAATTGAAAACTTATATATGATAATTACGTTTTATACAATCTTCCTTTAAATGACCCGAATGCATTCAATCACACAAGTAGAAGGTCTTGGACATGGACTATCTGATTCACTTTGCTGTTCATATGTTCAATGTGAATTAAACCTATTTTAGGAAATATTTTTCTGAGCCCTTAGTATTTGCAAATTATTTACAGAACAGGAAATTCTTGTGATTTATACAATGTGTGGTCATGAGTATGCAACATCCTGAGCCTGAGTATGATGAGAAGTTTATAGTACCATTGCATGAGGCAGAAAGGGAACTTGAAATACTACACCCCATATCCATGAATTCTACTTTCATTTTTTTTTTCACTTAATTAATTATCTATTGTGTGCTTCACTATATTGGTATGATGATAATACAAACACTTAACTCTGGACTTTTAAAATTCAACAAAAGTAAACGAATATTAGTATAAGCAATGATCAGTCAGGTTTTGAAACAAATATGTGACCAAAACTTTATTGGAACTCTTACAATTCAGTTTTCTTATCCTTTGTTTTACACAGCAGTATTTGTTCAGCTCACCCTTGGCTTGAGAGGTAAGGGATTATATACAAGCAATTTGTTTGTATGTGTAAGTAATTAACTGTAGTACATTCAGTTTCAGACCCTTGGAGGTTAATAAAGTTAACATTGTCCTTGCCCTGAAACACACGAATTCATCCTTTTTTTTCATAAAAAAAATATTTGTTTTTCCACAAATTGTTTGTTCAATGCATTTCTGCTGTCAATTATCCTATGTCTAAAATATATATATATATATATATATATATATATATATATATATATATATATATATATATATATATATATATATATATATATATATATATATATATATATATATATATATATATATATATATATATATATATATATATATATATATATATATATATATATATAACCACAAGGAAAGAAGAAAACACGAAGTTCCCAAGCGCTTTCGTGTAATTCACATCTTCAGAGAATTGAGTACAGACTAGTCTGTACTGCTGAAATATTGATACCCTTTAAAACTCAACATACTTTTATTGATTTACTTGCATATATATATATATATATATATATATATATATATATATATATATATATATATATATATATATATATATATATATATATATATATATATATATATATATATAATCAACACCTCACCCCACCAGGGGTGAGGTACGTTAATCCGTGCCCTTGAGGAGTAAATATCTACTATGTTTGGCTCATTATTCAAAATATTTATTGTTTAATAATTAACTGTTTTTAAATTTTTTTTCTTAGATGATTCACCTTTACTCTACAAATAAAAGACCTCCCAAACTACTCATGAAAATCTTGTTGATGTTTTTTCTATAACGGCTGTTATTAATGTTTCCTCGGTGCCTGTGTCCAGAACACTAAACAAATATTATCTTATGAAGAATATACCTTTGTAAATCAAATGAAGTTAGGATATTTTTTGCGCTTATTTCTAAAAATGTATTTTTGTATCATCTTCTGTTGAATTGAATGGTTTAGCTATTCAGTTCCTATTATTTTAAATATTTATATTATTGTCACCATTAACAACTGCCAGTTGTGAAAGTTACTTCTTATGAGGTAGTGTTAGAACCCGTGGCAATTATGTTAGTGTTGTTCACTGCCCCAAGTAAGGTCTTCACCGAACCATTGCAGTAAGGATGATGAAATTGAAATACACAAGCAGATAAAGTGAGGGGGCTGAGTTGGTGTAGAAGACAGAAATTGTTGTATTATGTCCCCAGGAGGTCATTAGAGGCTCTCCATGGTACAACCTTGCTTGTCATTGTACCTTCTCTCACCTGCCATCGACGGATCCTCACCTATAGACTGTAGTGATGCTGATCCCAATCTCCTGTGATATTTTTCTTGCTGACATGCCACTGATCCACAGACAGACAATTTTGCCACAGTAAGCGTATGTCACAAAAGAACATGTAGGTCCTTCTCCTTATGTTGTTTTCTGTCAAATAGGATTATTATATATTGTTTCACCCCTCATGTGATTCATCAGGCATTCTGAACACAAAATATAATATGGTTTCACCTACGTAATGTGTGCTTATGTTACAGTAGAAAATAGGGTTAATAGCCTTTTTTGGAAACCGTGTAAATTATGATATATACGAATAAATTTTTTTACTAAATTATAGCAAAAAAAAGCCAATAGTTATTCCTATTTGTAAAAGCGTCAGTTTGCTTTATAGGGTTTTAGGTTTGATCGGCGCTATATATATATATATAAAACATGAGGTCAGGTCGTAATGATGACATCCATTAATCCCACACCAACACAACCGTAGAGGAGCTTAAGAGAAGGGTGGTGACGTGACTAGACAGGTCAGGTCAGAAAAGGGACCCACAAAATAACTGTCATACATCTAGATCAAAGGTTTTCAAAGCAGTTTTAACCTTGGGCCACTGACAAATAAATTTATGTAACATATTATCAGTTTTGAACTGACCAAGATGATTTGAATATTTGCTTTTTTCCCAAGCAATGGGGTGATTATTCCTAACATGAACGAACAAGGCACTGCTTTTTATCCAATCACCTTGAGTCTACCAAAATGTCAGTTTTTTCTGCTATGTTCCTACGATGTCTCTGCATTTGTGACTCTGAATTTATTGACGACGAATTTAAACACATTCGTTCTATTGCACAGAAACTTGGGTACCCTTCTGTGTTTGTTGATCGTTCTTTAAAAGGGCTAACAAATCCTTTCATTCCTCTGTAACCAGACAAGTTCCTACACTTAAGAATATTTTGACTGCCCTATCGTGATGAATTTGTCCCTTTAGTTCGGTCCCTCAAGCTTCTAAATATTAATGTTGTTTTCAAGTTTGACTCAACCATTACCAATATGTTAATAAGAAATAGCCCAAGTTTGAATGTAAATGGAAGTGTTTATTGTATTCCATGTAGCCAATGTAATTGTAATTATGTAGGTCAGACAGGAAAAACACTGCAGCTCAGAATCTAACAACATAAGTATAATATCAGAACTGCATCTGAAAGCAGTGCCTTGTTCGTTCATGTTGAATAATAATCACCCCATTGCTTGGGAAAAAAGCTTAGAAGTATTTAAATCATCTTGTGTCAAAGAAAGACTTCTGGTTGAAGCTAGTTTGATTAAGGAATTAAAATCAATAAACCTTAGTGATGGTCAGTTCAAAACTGATAATATGTTTCATAAATTTATTTGTCAGTGGCCCA
>NW_024748065.1:0-23084 GCF_018991925.1 Homarus americanus
CACACCTGAGACACTGCCAGGCACACCTGAGACACTGCCTGTGGGTACACCCCCAGACACCCCCAGGCACACCTCAGACACCTGGCTGAGCACCTTCACCCCAAGTGCACCTCTGACACCCCACACACCCTGACACCCCAGGCACACCCCAGACACTCCCAGGTGCACCGCTGACACTCCCCAGGTACACCTCTGACACTCCCAACACACCCTGACACTCCCAGGTACATCTCCGGGACACTCCCAGGCACCTGACACTCCCAGGCACACACTTCTTACACTCCCAGGTACACCCTGACACCCCAGGCACACCTCACACTCCCAGGTACACCCCCACACTCCCCAGGCACACCTATGACACCCCAGGCACCTCTGACACTCCAAGGCACACCTCTGACACCCCAGGCCATTCCCTCTGGACACCCCAGGCACTCCACTGACATTCCCCTGCACACCTCTGACACACCCCAGGCACACCCCTCTGACACTCCCAGGCACAGTCCTGACACACTCCCTCAAGCCACACCTCTGACACTCCCAGGTACTCCACTGACACTCCCTGGTACACTTTGACACCTTGCTGAGGCACACCTCTCTGACACTCCACAGGCACACCCCAGACACCCCAGGCACACTTCCCCACACCTCCCAGGCACACGTCTGCACACCCCAGGCACCTCCGCCACCCCCGACACACCCCCAACACCCCAGGCACACAGCCCACACCCCAGGCACACCGCTGGCACTGCCAGGCACACCTCAGACACTGCCAGGTACAATCTGATACACTGCCAGGCACACCCCAGACACCCCAGGCACACCTCAGACACCCAAGGAGCACCTCTGACACCCCAAGTGCACCTCTGACACCCAAGCACACCTCTGGACACCCAGGCACACCCCAGACACCCCTCAGGCACACTGCTGACACTCCCAGGCACACCTCTGACACTCCCCAAGCACACCTCTGACACTCCCAGGCACATCTCCGACACTCCCCAGGCACACCTCCGGACACCCCAGGCACACTTCTACACTGCAAGGGTACACCTCCTGACACCCAGGCACACTTCTTACACCCCAGGCACACACCCGACACCTGCCAGTACTCCTCCGACACCCCAGGCACACTCCCCACACCCCAGGTGCACTGCTGACACTGCCAGGCACACCTCCGACACCCCAGGTACACCTTTGACACTCCCAGGCACACCTCTGACACTCCAAGGTACACCTCTGACACTCCCCAGGTACACTCCGATACCCCAGGTACACCTCTGACACCCCAGGCACACCTCTGACACTCCCAGGTACCCACTGACATTCCCTGGTACACCTCTGACACTCCCAGGCACACGTCCGACACTCCCAACACACTCTGAGCTCCCAGGAACACTCCTCTGACACCCCAGGTACACCCCTGACACTCCCCAGGCACCAATTGACACTCCCTGGTACACCCCTGACACCCCAGGCACACCCCTGACACTCCCCAGCAGGCACACCCCAGACACCCCAGTACACTTCTCACACTTAGTACACCTGACACCCCTAGTACCCCTCTGTCACCCCTGACAGCACCTCCCCAACACCCCAGACACACCGACACTCCCCCAGGCACACCCTGGACACTCATGAGGCACACCCCAGACACCGCCACAGGCACACCCCAGACACCGCCACAGGCACACCTCACACACCCAGGCACACTCTCAGACACTCCAAGAGGCACCTCTGACACTTTCAAGTGCACCCCATGACACTTCCAGCACACCTCTGACACTCCCAGGTACACCCTCAGACACCCCAGGCACACCCTGACACTCCCAAGTACACCCTGAAAATCCCAGGCACACCTCCGACACTCCCCAGGCACACCTGACACCAGGCACACTCCCTTACACTCCCAGGCACACCTCCGACAATCACAGGCACACCCTGACACTCTCAGGCACACCTCCGACACTCCAGGCACACCTTTGACACCCCAGGCACTCCACCGACATTCCTGCACACCTCTGACACTTTGTGCACCTCATGACACCCCAGGCACACCCCTGACACTCCCAAGCACCTCTGACAAATCCCAGGTACACCCGACACCCTGGTGTACACTGGACACCCCAGGTACACTTCTCACACTCCCAGGTACACCCCCTGGACACCTGGAGGGTACTACCTCTCACACTCCTGGTGCTGCCACCTGACACTCCCAAGACTCCACTGACATTCCCCTGGTACACCCTGACACTCCCAGGTGCACGTCCGACACTCCCAGATACACCCTTCTTGACCACTCCCCCTGGTACATCTCTGACACCCCAGGCACACTCTGACACTGCCAGGTACACCTCTTGACAATCCCAGGTACTCCTGCAGACACCCCAGGTATACACCTCCGACACCCCAGGTACACCTCTGACACTCCCCCAGGCACACCTCCGATATTCCCAGGCACACCTCCGATATTCCCAGGTACACCTCCGATACTCCCCAGGCACACCTTTGAGACTCCCCAGGTACCCACTGACACCCCTGGCACACATCTGACATCCAGCCATGGACCTCCTGACACTCCCCAGGCACACTCTCTTACACCCCAGGCACACTTCTCACACTCCCAGGAACACCTCCAGACACTCCCAGGCACACCTCTGGACACTTGGTGCACTCCTCTTGACACTCCAAGGCACACCTCTGACACCTCCCAGGTACTCCCTTGACACTCCCAGGTACTCCAATGACATTCCCTGGTACACCTCTGACCTCCAGGTACACCGCTGACACTGCCAGGCACATCTGGGACACTCCCACAGGCACACCCTCTTGACACCCCAGGCACATCTCACACTCCCCAGGCACACCTCTCACACTCCCCAGGCACAATTCTCTGGACACCGAGGTACACTCTGACACTCTAAGGCACACCTCTGACACCTGTGCACCTCTGACACCCCAGCAGGTACCCACTGACATTCCCCTGGTACACCCCCTGACACTCCCAGGTACACTTCTTGACACTCCCAGGTACACCCTGACACTCCCCTGTCACACCTCTGACACCTGACACCCTGGTACACCCCTGACACTCATACAAGCAGGGTACACCCTGACACTCCACAGGCACACCCCAGACACTCCCCAGACACACCTCACACTCAGGCACACGTCTGACAATTCTAGGTACCTCTGTCACTCCCTGATACACCTCAACACTTGCACAGCTGGCCAATTCCAGGCACACCGGCTGACAACTGCCAGGCACACCTGAGACACTGCCAGGCACACCTGAGACACCGCCAGTGACACACCCCAGACACCCCAGGCACACCAGACACACTCCAAGGAGCGCCTGACACCCCAAGTGCACCTCTGACACTCCCAAGCACACCCTCTGACACCCCAGGCACACCCCAGACACTCCCAGTGCCTGCCGACACCCCAGGCACACCCTGGACACTCCCTGGCACACCCCTGACACTCCCCAGGCACATCTCTGACACTCCCAGGCACACCTTCCGACACCCCAGGCACACTTCTTACACCCCAGGCACACCTCGACCCCAGGTACACTTCTCACACTGGTGCACACCCCTCTCACACTCCCAGGCACACCTATGACACTCCCAGGCATAATTCGGGCACCCACACCCTGACACCCAGGCACACTCTGACACCCCAGGTACCCACTGACATTCCCTGGCACCACTGACACCCCTAGCACACCCCTGACACCACATGCACACCTCTGACACTCACAGGCACACCCCCAGCTAATTCCCCAGGCACACCTCTCACACTCCTAGGTAAACGTCTGGACACTCGTAGGTACTCCTCTGTCACTCCCCTGATAGCTAATCTCTCTGCACACCCCAGGTACACAGCTCACACTCCCCAGGTACACCGCTGACACTGCCAGGCACACCCCAGACACTGCCAGGCACACCTGAGACACTGCAATGCACCTCTGACACCCCAAGCACACCTCTGACACCCCAGGCACACCCCAGACACCCCAGGCACACCGCTGACACCCCAGGCACACCTCTGACACCCCAAGCACACCCTGACACTCCCAGCAACTCCTGACACCCCAGGCACACCTCCGACACCCCAGGCACACTTCACTCCCAGCACACCCGACACCCCAGGCACATTCTACACCCCAGGCACACTCGACACCCACACCTCCGACACCCCAGGCACACTTCTACACTCCCAGGCACACGACACTGCCAGGTACACCTCCGACACTCCCAGGAACACCTCCGACACTCCCAGGAACACCTCCGACACCCCAGGTACACTTCTCACACTCCCAGGCACACCTCCGACACCCCAGGCCACCTTGACACTCCCAGGAACACCTCTGACACTCCAAGCACACCTCTGACACCCCAGGCACACCCCGACACCCCAGGCACACCTCTGACACTCCCCAGGCACACCTCTGACACTCCCAGTACCCACTGACATCCCTGGTACACCCTGACACCCTGGTGCCACGTCCGACACTCCCACACATCTGACACCCCAGGCACACCTCTGACACTAGGTACACCCTCTGACACCCAGGTACCCACTGACACCCCTGGCACACCCCTGACACTCCCAGGCACACCCCTGACACCCCAGGCACACCCCAGACACCCTAGGCACACTTCACACTTGGCACACCTCTGACACTCCTAGGTACCCTCTGTCACCCCTGATACACCTCCCCAACACTCCCAGATACACCGCTGACACTCCCAGGCACACTGCTGACACTGCGAGGCACACCTCAGACACTGCCAGGCACACCCAGACACTGCCAGGCACACCTCACACACCCCAGGCACACCTCAGACACCCAGGTGCACCTCTGACACCTCAAGCGCACCCATGACACCTCCACACACCTCTGACACCCCAGGCACACCCCAGACACCCCAGGCACACCTCTGACACCCCAAGCACACCTCTGACAATCCCAGGCACACCTGACACCCGGCACACCTTCGACACCCCAGGCACACTCTTACACTCCCAGGCACACCTCCACAATCACAGGTACACCTCTGACACTCTCAGGTACACCTCCGACACCCCAGGCACCCTTGACACTGGTACTCAAACACATTCCGGTACACCTCTGACACCCAGGCACACCGGTGACACTGCCAGATACACCTCCGACACCCCAGGCACACCTCCGACACTCACAGGCACACATCTCACACCCCAGATACACCTCCGTCACTCCCAGATACACCTGACACTCCCAGGCACACCTCTGACACTCCAAGTGCACGTCCGACACTCCCAGGCACACCCCAACACCCCAGGCACACCCCCTCACACTCCCCAGGCACACCTCCGACACCCCAAGCACTCCACTGACACCCCTGGCACACCTCTGACACCCCAAGTGCACGTCCGACACTCCCAGATGCACCTCTGAGACTCCCAGGCACATCTCTGACACTCCCAGGACACCTCTGACACTGCCAGGCACACCTCTGAAAACCCAGGTACTCCTGTGACACTTCCAGGCACACCTCCGACACTCCCAGGCACACTCTGATCCTGGCACTTATTCCCAGGTACACCTCCGATATTCCCAGGTACATCCCTGATACCCCAGGTACACCTTGAAATCCGGTACACCTTGATACTCCCCAGGTACACCTCTGACACTCCCAGGTACTCCACTGACATTCCCTGGTACACCTCTGACACTCCCAGCAACATCCGACACTCCCCAGACATCTCTAACACCCCAGGCACATCTCTGACACTCTCAGGTACACCTCTGACACACTCCCAGGCACACCTCCTGACACCCCAGGTACCTCTGACAATCCCAGGTACACCTCTGACACTCCCAGGCACACCCTGACACCCCAGGCACACCTCTGACACCCCAGGTACCCTCTGTCACCCCCTGTTACACCTCTAACACTCCCAAGCACACCTCTGACACTCCCAGGCACACCGCTGACACTGCCAGATACACCCCAGACACTGCCAGGCACACCTCAGACACTGCCAGGCACACCTCAGACACTGGCACACTCAGACACCCAGGCACCCTGACCCCCAAGTGCACCTCTGACCTCCTAGGAACACCTCTGACACCCCAGGCACACCCTCAGACACCCCAGGCACTCCGCTGACACCCCAGGCACACCTCTGACACCCCAAGCACACCTCTGGACACCCTCCGACACACTCCCAGGCACACCCCGACACCCTGGGCACACTTCTACACTCAGGTAACTTGACACTCCCAGGCACACCGCCACTCAGGCACACCCTGACACCCCCAGGTAAACTCTGACACTCCCAGGCACACCGACACTCCCTGGCACACATCTGACATTCCCAGTTACACCTCCGACACTCCCAGTTACACCCCTGATACTCCCAGGTACACCTCTGACACTCCCAGGTACACCTCTGATGCTCCCAGGTACACCTCTGACACTCCCAGGTACTCCACTGACATTCCCTGGTACACCTCTGACACTCCTAGGTACACGTCCGACAAGACCAGGTACACCTCCGACACTCCCAGGTACATTTCTCACACTCCCTGGTGCACCTCCGACACTCCCAGGTACACCTCTGACACTCCTAAGTACTCCTCTGACATTCCCTGGTACACCTCTGACACTCCTAGGTACACGTCCAACACTCCCAGATACACCTCTGACACTCCCAGGTACATCTCTGACACTCCCAGGTACACCTCTGACACTGCCAGGTACACCTCTGACAATCCCAAGTACTCCTGTGACACTCCCAGGAACACCTCCGACACTCCCAGGTACACCTCTGACACTCCCAGGTACACCTCCGATATTCCCAGGTACACCTCCGATATTCCCAGGTATACCTCTGATACTCCCAGGTACACTTTTGAGACTCCCAGGTACTCGAC
Source organism: Homarus americanus (assembly GCF_018991925.1). Lineage (NCBI taxonomy): Eukaryota > Metazoa > Arthropoda > Malacostraca > Decapoda > Nephropidae > Homarus > Homarus americanus. The sequence continues at coordinate 6,926 of NW_024748065.1, forward strand.
TGACACTATCTGGTACACCTCTGACATTCCCAGTTACACCACCGAGACACCCAGTTACACGCCTGACACTCCAAAGTACACCTCTGACACTCCCAGGTACACCTCTGACACTCCTAGGTATTCCTCTGACACTCCCTGGTACTCCTCCGACACTCCCAGGTACACCTCTGACACTCCTAGGTACACCTCCGATATTCTCAGGTACACCTTCGATATTCCCAGGTACACCTCTGATACTCCCAGGTACACCTTTGAGACTCCCAGGTACTCCACTGACACTCCCTGGTACACCTCTGACATTCCCAGTTACACCTCCGACACTCCCAGGTACACTTCTCACACTCCATGGTACACCTCCACCACTCCCAGGTACACTTCTGACACTCCCAGGTACTCCACTGACATTCCCTGGTACACCTCTGACACTCCTAAGTACACGTCCGACACTCCCAGATACATCTCTGACACTCCCAGGTAAACTTCTCACACTCCCTGGTACACCTCCGACACTCCCAGGTACACCTCTGACACTCCCAGGTATACCTCTGACAATCCCAGGTACACCTCTGACACTCCCAGGTACACCTCTGACACTCCCAGGTACACCTCTGACACTCCTAGGTACTCCTCTTTCACTCCCTGATACACCTCTAACACTCCCAAGTGCACCGCTGACACTCCCAGGTAAATCTCCAACACTCCCAGGTACACCGCTGACACTCTGATCTTACGCTGACGCACTCCCAGATGCACTGGCGCTCCCAGGTACCCCCGATATTCCCAGGTACACCTCCGATACTCCCCAGGTACACCTTTGAGAGACTCCCAGGTACCCCCCCCGATATTCCCAGGTACACCTCCGATACTCCCAGGTACACCTTTGAGACTCCCAGGTACTCCACTGACACTCCCTGGTACACATCTGACATTCCCAGTTACACCACCGAGACACCCAGTTACACCCCTGACACTCCCAGGTACACCTTCGATACTCCCAGGTACACCTCCGATAATCCCAGGTACACCTCTGACACTCTCAGGTACACCTTTGACACTCCTAGGTACTTCACTGACACTCCCTGGTATACCTCTGACATTCCCAGGTACACCTCTGACACTCCCAGGTACACCTCTGATACTCCGAGGTACACCTCTGACACTCCCATGTCCGCCTCCGACACTCCTAGGTACAACTCTGACACTCCCAGGTAAACCTCTGATACTCCTAGGTACGCGTCTGACACTCCCAGGTACACCTCTGACACTCCTAGGTATTCCTCTGACACTCCCTGGTACTCCTCCGACACTCCCAGGTACACCTCTGACACTCCTAGGTACACCTCCGATATTCTCAGGTACACCTTCGATATTCCCAGGTACACCTCTGATACTCCCAGGTACACCTTTGAGACTCCCAGGTACTCCACTGAAACTCCCTGGTACACCTCTGACATTCCCAGGTACACCTCCGACACTCCCAGTTACACCCCTGACACTCCCAGGTACACCTCTGACACTCCCAGGTACACCTCTCATACTCCCAGGTACACCTCTGACACTCCCAAGTGCACCTCTGACCCTCCTAGGAACACCTCTGACACTCCCAGGTACACCTCAGACACTCCCAGGTACTCCGCTGAAAGGCACTCCCAGAGTACACCTCTGACACTCCCAAGTACCTCTGACACTCCCAGGTACACACCTCCGACGCCTCCCAGGTACACCCCGACACTCCCAGGTGCACTTCTCTCCCACCTCCCAGGTAAATCTCCGACACTCCCAGGTACACCGCCCCGGCCTCCCAGGTGCACCTCTGGCCTCCCAGGTAGGCTTCTGACACTCCCAGGTACACCTTGACCCTCCCAGGTACACCTTTGACACTCCCAGGTACACCTCCGATATTCCCAGGTACACCTCCGATACTCCCAGGTACACCTTTGAGACTCCCAGGTACTCCACTGACACTCCCTGGTACACATCTGACATTCCCAGTTACACCTTCGACACTCCCAGTTACACCCCTGATACTCCCAGGTACACCTCTGACACTCCCAGGTACTCCACTGACATTCCCTGTGTAATGATTGATTGTCAGACCAAGGCTTACAGCCCAGAATTATGTCACATATAACAGCGAGTACACCACAGACCTCGTGGTACCACCACATTCCAGGTTGACACACCTCAGGTCGCCCGCTAATGACATGAGCCGGTGACCTACAACCGCACCTAGCCAAGACACCTGGCCAGGACCACACCTGCACACATCCAGATCAAACCAGTTTAGTGTTAATTGGTAGAGGTCAGAAGCCGGCTGGGCCGACCCCATATAAAGGCCCTACAGTCCCGTCCACGGGCATTCGATATTCCAGTACCATTCTGATTATCATTCTGATCCTGGTTGTCATTTGAACATTCTGAGGAGACGCTCATTACTCTGGAGATTCTCAGAGTCAAGCTCACCCTCTCCCCAGGTCGGGAAGGGGACTTCCCGACCAGACCCCAGCTAAGCAGAAGCCTCTCATAGGAGGCAGCCCAGCCAAGCATTCACTGGGCCTACGTCAGGGTACACGTGAGTCTTGTCAGAACGTCCTAGGGTGAGTTACCTACTGTGGGAAGTTTATTCATTCAGGTGTGTCCGAGAGTCAGTGTCAAGTAACGTAAAGCATAATGTGTTAGTACCCCGATATAATAGTGATATTACTGTGTCCATGTCATTGAGTGAAGTAATAAATAGTTGTATCAAGAGGTGTTTAACAAGTTGTCCCTTTAAGAAGTGATATATGTGTATTGACATACGAGATAAGATAAGCGTAGTGACGCTGTGCAAATAACATCCAGGCCACGCTACCAAGTTTCCTATCTTTACATGCCTACTCTCTATACTTCCTACTTATGTATGTAATTCTCTTCTTGTGAGTTTTGTCTCATTACACCTGGTACACCTCTGACACTCCTAGGTACACGTCCGACAAGACCAGGTACACCTCCGACACTCCCAGGTACACTTCTCACACTCCCTGGTACACCTCCGACACTCCCAGGTACACCTCTGACACTCCTAAGTACTCCTCTGACATTCCCTGGTACACCTCTGACACTCCCAGGTACACGTCCAACACTCCCAGATACACCTCTGACACTCCCAGGTACATCTCTGACACTCCCAGCTACACCTCTGACACTCCCAGGTACACCCCTTCGACACCTCCCAGGTACACTTCACACTCCCAGGTAAATCTCCGACACTCCCAGGTACACCTCCGACACTCCCAGGTACACCTCTGACACTCCCAGATACACCTCTGGCACTCCCAGGTACACCTATGACACTCCCAAGTACACCTCCGATATTCCAAGGTACACCTCTGATATTCCCAGGTACACCTCCGATACTCCCAGGTGCACCTTTGAGACTCCCAGGTACTCCACTGACACTCCCTTGTACACCTCTGACATTCCCAGTTACACCTCCGACACTCCCAGTTACACCCCTGATACCCCCAGGTACACCTCTGACTCTCCCAGGTACACCTCTGATACTCCCAGGTACACCTCTGACACTCCCAGGTACACTTTTCACGCTCCCTGGTACACCTCCGACACTCCCAGGTACACCTCTGACACTCCTAAGTACTCCTCTGACATTCCCTGGTACACCTCTGACACTCCCAGGTACACGTCCAACACTCCCAGATACATCTCTGACACTCCCAGGTACATATCTGACACTCCCAGGTACACCTCTGACACTGCCAGGTACACCTCAGACAATCCCAGGTACTCCTGTGACACTCCCAGGAACACCTCGGACACTCCCAGGTACACCTCTGACACTCCCAGGTACACCTCCGATATTCCCAGGTACACCTCCGATATTCCCAGGTACACCTCTGATACTCCCAGGTACACCTTTGAGACTCCTAGTTACTCGACTGACACTATCTGGTACACCTCTGACATTCCCAGTTACACCACCGAGACACCCAGTTACACCCCTGACACTCCCAAGTACACCTCTGACACTCCCAGGTACACCTTTGACACTCCTAGGTATTCCTCTGACACTCCCTGGTACTCCTCCGACACTCCCAGGTACACCTCTGACACTCCTAGGTACACCTCCGATATTCTCAGGTACACCTTCGATATTCCCAGGTACACCTCTGATACTCCCAGGTACACCTTTGAGAATCCCAGGTACTCCACTGACACTCCCTGGTACACCTCTGACATTCCCAGTTACACCTCCGACACTCCCAGTTACACCCCTGACACTCCCAGGTACACCTCTGACACTCCCAGGTACACCTCTGATGCTCCCAGGTGCACCTCTGACACCCCATGCACCCTGACACGCCCAGGCACTCCGCTGACACTCCCAGGCACACCCCTGACACTCCCAAGCACACCTCTGACACCCCAGGCACACCCTCCGACACCCAGCACACCTGACACCTCCCAGGCACACCTCTCACACCCCAGGCAAATCTCCGACACTCCCAGGTACACCGGCCACACCCCAGGTACACCTCTGACACCCCAGGCAAACTTCTGACATTCAGGTACACCTGACACCCCAGGCACACCTTGACACCCCAGGCACACCTGATATTCCCAGGCACACCTCCGATACTCCCCAGGCACACCTTGAGACTCCCAGGTACCCACTGACACCCCTGTACACATCTGACACCCAGTTACACCTGACACTCCCCAGTTACACCCTGATACTCCCAGGTACCCTCTGACACCCCAGGCACACCCTGATAATTCCAGGCACACCCCTCTGACACCCCAGGCACTCCACTGACATTCCCGGTACACCCTCTGACACCCCAGGCACACGTCCGACACAGACCAGGCACACCCGACACCCCAGGCACACACCCCAGGCACACCGCTGACACCCCAGGCACACCTCTGACACCCCTAGCACACCTCCACACCCCGGCACACCTCCGACACCCCAGGCACACCCCCACACTCCCACACTCTCACACTCCCAGGCAAATCCGACATTCCCAGGTACACCGCTGACACCCAGGCACACCTCTGACACCCCAGGCACACTTGACACTGAGGTACACTGCTGACACTCCCAGGCACCTTGACACTCCGGTACACCTCTGATATTCAGGTACACCTCCGATACTCCCAGGCACACCTTGAGACTCCCAGGTACCCACTGACACTCCCTGGCACACGTCCGACAAGACCAGGCACACCACACCCCAGGTACACTTCTCACACCCCAGGCACACCGCTGACACTCCCAGGTACACCTCGACACTCCTGGGCACACCTCTGACACTCCCCAGGCCACCTCCTGACACTTGTACACCTCCCCTGACAACCCCAGGCACACTTCTCACACTCCCAGGTACCTGACATTCCCAGGTACACCGCTGACACTCCCCAGGCACACCTCTGACACCCCTAGGTACACTCCTGACACTCCGAGGCACACTGCTGATACTCCCCAGGTACACCTTGAGACTCCCAGGTACACTCTCCGATATTCCTGCACACCTGATTTGCACACCTTGAGACTGGTACTCCACTGACACTCCTGCACACATCTGACATTCCCAGTTACACCTCGTACACTCCCAGTTACAATTTCTGATACTACCACTAGGTACACCCTCTGACACTCCCAGGTACACCTCTGATACCCCAGGTACACCCTGACACCCCAGGTACCCACTGACATTCCCTGCACACCCTGAGTTAATTCCTAGGTACACGTCCGACAACACTAAGGTACACCTCCGACCACCCCAGGCACACTTCCCCACACTCTGGCACACCCGATTAATTCTGCAGGTACACCTCTCTGACACTCCCAAGTACTCCCTCTGACATTCCCTGCACACCCTGACACTCCCAGGCACACGTCCAACAATTCCAGATACACCTCTGACACCTCAGGCACATCTACACACCTTAGTACACCTCTGACACTGCCAGGCACACCTCTGATAATCCCAGGCACTCCTGTGACACTCCCAGGAACACTTCCGACACTTCAGGAACACCTCTTCTGACACTCCCAGGTACACCTCCGATATTCTGCAGGTACACCTCCGATATTCCCAGGGTACACTTGATACTCCCCAGGTTCACCTTGAGACCCCAGAACCTGACTGGACACCAGCCCAGCACACCTCTGACATTCCCAGTTACACCACTGAGACACCCAGCTACACCTCTGAACACCCCCAAGTACACCCTCTGACACCCCAGGCACACCTCTGACACCTAGGCATTCCTCTCTGACACTCCCTGGTACTCCTCCGACACTCCCCAGGCACACCCTGACACTCCTAGGCACACCTCCGATATTCTCAGGCACATTCCGATATTCCCAGGTACACCCCTGATACTCCCCAGGTACACCTTGAGACTCCTGTGTACTCCACTGACACTCCTGGTACACCTCTGACATTCCCAGCTACACTCTCCAACACTCCCAGTTACACCTCTGACACTCCCCAGGCACACCTCTGACACTCCTAGATACACCTCTGATAATTCTGTAAGTACACCTCCTCTGACACTCCCAAGTGCACCTCTCTGACCTCCTAGGAAACACACCTCTGACACCTAGTACAACCTCAGACACTCCCAGGTACCTGCTGACACTCCAGGCACACCTCTGGACACCTAAGCACACCCTGACACTCCCAGGCACACCTCCGAGCTCCCAGGTGCCCCTGACACTCCCAGGCACACCCTCACACTCCCCATATCTCCGACACTTCCAGGTACACCGCTGACAATTCCCCAGGCACACCTCTGACACTCCCAGGCACACTTCTGACACTCCCCAGGTACACCGCCACTCCCCAGGTACACCTTGGCCAATTCTAGGCACACTCTGATATTCCTGTGTACACCTCCGATACTCTAGGTACACATTTGAGACTCTGGTGTACCCACTGACACCTCCCTGGTACACACATCTGACATTCCCAGTCACACCTCCTGACACTCCCCAGTTACAGTTCCTGATAATTCCCCAGGTACCCCCTCTGACACCCCAGGTACACCTCTGATAATTCCCAGGTACACCCTGACACTCCCCAGGTACTCCACTGACATTCCCTCTGCGCCACCCTGACACTCCTAGTACACGTCCGACAAGACCAGGCACACCTCCTGACACCAGGCACACTTCTCACACTCCCAGGTACACCGCTGACACTCCCAGGCACAATTCCCTGACACTCCCCAAGCACACTCTGACACTCCCAGGTACACCTCCGGGACAATTCTGGTGCCACACCCCTGACACTCCCAGGTACACTCTCACACCCCAGGTAAATTCCGACATTCCCAGGCACACCGCTGACACCCCAGGCACACCTCTGACACTCCCCAGGTACACCTCTCTGACACCTGAGGCACACCAGCTGGACACCCCAGGTACACCTTGACACTCCCAGGTACACCTCCTGATATTCCCAGGCACACCTCCGATACTCCCCAGGTACACCTTGAGACTCCTGTGTACCCACTGACACTCCCTGGCACACATCTGACATTCCCAGTTACACCTCGTACACTCCCAGTTACACCCCTGATACTACCACAGGCACACCTCCTCTGACACTCCAGGCACACTCTGATACCCCAGGTACACCTCTGACACTCCCCAGGTACTCCACTGATTCCCTGGTACACCTCTGACACCCTAGGCACACGTCCGACAAGACCAAGGTACACCTCCGACACTCCCAGGCACACTTCTCACACTCCCCTGGTACACCTCCTGACACTCCCCAGGTACACCTCTTCTGACACTCCTAAGTACTCCTCTGACATTCCCTGGTACACCTCTGACACCCAGGTACACGTCCAACACTCCAGATACACCTCTGACACTCCCAGGTACATCTGGCGACACCCCAGGTACACCTCTGACACTGCTTAGTACACCTTCTGACAACTTGTACCTGTGACACTCCCAGAACACCTGACACCCCAGGAACACCTCTGACACTCCCAGGTACACTCTCCGATATTCCCAGGCACACCTCCGATATTCCCAGGTGCCACCTTGATAATTCCCCAGGTTCACCTTGAGACTCCCAGGTACTGACTGACACCATCTGGTACACTCCTGACATTCCCAGTTACACCACTGAGACACCCAGTTACACCCCTGACACCCCAAGCACACCTCTGACACTCCCCAGGTACTCCTGTGACACCACCAGAACACCTGACACTGCCAGGTACACTCTGACAGTCCCAGGTACCCCAGACACCCCAGGTACTCCACTGACATTCCTGGTACACCTCTGACACCCTAGGCACACGTCCGACAAGACCAAGGTACACCTCCTGACACTCCCAGGCACACCTCTCACACTCCTGGAAGACCTCTGACACCCCAGGTACACCTCTGACACTCCTAAGTACCTCTGACATTCCCTGGCACAATTTTGACACTCCCAGGCACACGTCCAACACTCCCAGATACACCTCTGACACTGAGGCACATTCTCCATGACACTCCCAGGCACACTCTTGACACTGCCAGGTACACCTCTGACAACCCCAGGTACTCAGACACTCCCAGGAACACCTCCGACACTCCCAGGAACACCTCTGACACTCCCAGGCATATTCTCCGATATTCCCAGGTACACCTGATATTCTAGGTACACCTTTGATATTCCCAGGTTCACTCTTTGAGACTCCCAGGTACTCGACTGACACTATCTGGTACACCTCTGACATTCCCAGTCACACCACCGAGACACCCAGTTACACCCTGACACTCCCAAGTACACTCCTGACACTCCCAGGTACTCCCAGACACTACTCAGGAACACCTCCTGACACTGCCAGGCACACCTCTGACAGTCCCAGGCACTCCTGTGACACTTATGAACACCTGACACCCCAGGTACACCTCTGACACTCCCAGGCACACCTCCGATATTCCCAGGGCACACCTCCCGATATTTCCAGGTAATAATCTCTGATACTCCCAGGCACACCTTGAGACCCCAGGTACTCGATCGACACTATCTGGTACACCTCTGACATTCCCAGTTACACCAACAGGCACTCCAGCCACACCCCTGACACTCCCAAGTACACCTCTGATGCACCCCAGTACACCTTGACACTCCTAGGCATTCCTCTGACACTCCCTTGGTACTCCTCCGACACTCCCAGGTACACTCTGACACTCCTAGGCACATCTCCTGATATTCTCTGTGCACACCTTCGATATTCCCAGGTACACCTCTGATACCCAGGCCACCTTGAGACTCCCAGGTACTCCACTGACACCCCCTGGCACACCTCTGCTGACATTCCCAGTTACACCTTGACACTCCTGGGTTACACTTGACACTCCAGGTGGACACTCTCTGACACTCCCCAGGTACACTCTGATACTCCCAGGTACACCCTCTGACACTCCCCAAGTGCCCTTGACCCTCCTAGGGGAACACCTCTGACACTCCCAGGCACACCTCAGACACGCCCACCTGGGGTTGACAGTCCCAGGTACACCCCCTGACACTCCCCAAGCACACCCTGACACCCCAGGTACACCTGACACCACAGGTACACTTCACACCCCCAGGCAAATCTCCACACTCCCAGGTACACTGCTGACACTCCCAGGCACACCTCTGGACACTCGCAGGTACACTTCTGATTAATTCCCCAGGTACACCGCTGGGACACTCCCCAGGTACACCCTTGACACCCTAGGTACATCCGATATTCCTCATAGGTACACCTCCGATAATTCCCCAGGTACACCTTTTGAGACTTCAGGTACCTACTGACAATTCTCTGGCACACATCTGACATTCCCCAGTCACACCTCTCCGACACTCCAGTTACACCCCTGACACCTAGTACACCTCTGACACTTGCAGGTACACCTCTGATACTCCCAGGTACGCCTCTGACACCCCTGGTGCACTCCACCGACATTCCCTGGGTACACCTCTGACACTCCTAGGTACACGTCCGACAAGACCAGGCACACCTGACACTCCTAGGCACACTCTCACACTCCCTGGCACACCTCCGACACCCCAGGCACACACCTCTGGGACACTCCTTGGGTACTCTCTGACATTCCCTGGTACACCCCTGACACTCCCAGGTACACGTCCAACACTCCCAGACACACCCTGACACCCCTGAGGGTACATCTCTGACACTCCCCAGCTACACCTCTGATTAATCGCTACAGGTACACCTCTGATAATCCCAGGCACTCCTGTGACACTTGCGAAATTCCCGACACTCCCAGGTACACTCTGACACCTCTAGGTACACCTTCGATATTCCAGGTACACTGTCCAGACACCCCTGGCACTCTGACACCCCAGGTACACCTCTGATACCTGCAGGTAAACCTCTGACACTCCCCAGGCACACCTCTGATACTTGTGTACACCTCCGATAATCCCAGACACCCTCTGGGACACTCTGGTGCACACCTTGACACTCCTAGGCACTTCCACTGACACTCCCTGGCATACCCTCTGACATTCCCCAGGCACACCCTGACACTCCCAGGCACACCTCTGATACCTGAGGTACACCTCTGACACTCCCCAGGTCCGCCTGACACTCCCTGGTGCCAACCTGACACTCCCAAGCAAAACCCTCTGATACCCTAGGCACGCCTCTGACACTCCTGTGCACACCTCTGACACTCCTAGGCATTCCCTCTGACACCCCTGGCACTCCTCCGACACTCCCAGGCACACCTCCTGACACTCCCAGGCACATCTCCTGATATTCCTGTGCACACCTTCGATACCCCAGGCACACCTCTGACACCCAGGCACACCTTCAGACTCCCCAGGCACTCCACTGACATCCCCTGGCACACCTCTGACACTCCCCAGAACATGTCCGACAATACCAGGTACACCTCTGACACTTAGTACACACGTCCGACACACCAGGCACACCTCCGACACACCCCAGGCACACTTCTCACACTCCCCTGGCACACCTCCCGACACTCCCAGGCACACCCCTCTGACACTCCTAAGTACACCTCCGATATTCCCCAGGTACACCTCCGATTTCTCCCAGGTACACCTCTGATATTCCCCAGGTACACCCTTTTGAGACTCCCAGGTACTCTGACTGACACTATCTGCACCCTCTGACATTCCCAGTTACATCACCGAGACACTCCAGTTACACCCCTGACACTCCCAAGTACACCCCTGACACTCCTGCACACCTCTGACACTCCTAGGCATTCCCTCTGACATTCCCCAAGTACTCCTCGACACCCCAGGCACACCTCCTGACACCCTAGGCACACCCTCCGATATTCTCTCAGGCAAATTTTTCGATATTCTAGTACACTTTCTGATATTCCCAGGTATACCTTTGACTTTGGTAGCAGAGACCACTGACACCCTGGTACACCTCTGAGATTCCAGTTACACCTCCGACACTCCTGCAGTTACACCCCCCTGACACTCCCAGGCACACCTCTGACACCCCAGGTACACCTCTGATACCCCAGGCACACCTCTGATTCCCCAAGTGCACCTCTGGACCCCTCCTAGAACACCTCTGGACACTCCCAGGCACACCTCAGACACTCCCAGGCACCTGGCCAGACACTCCCAGCCACACCTCTGACACCCCAAGTACACACCTCTGACACCCCAGGCACACCTCCGACACTCCCAGGTACACCCCGACACTCTAGTAAATCTCCACACTCCCAGGTACACCACTGCTGACACACTCCCCAGGCACACCTGACACTCCCCAGGCACACCCCTGACACCCCAGGTACACCGCTGAGACCCCAGGCACACCCTTGACACCTAAGGTACCCTCCGGATATTCCCCAGGCACACCTCCCATACTCCCAGGCACACCTTGAGACCCCAGGTACCCACCGACACCCTGGCACACATCTGGCCATTCCCCAGGCACACCTCTGACATTCCCCAGGTACACCCTCTGATACTCCCCACAGGCACACTCTGACACTCCCAGGCACACTTTCACGCTCCCTGGTACACCTCCGACACTCCCCAGGTACACCCTCTGACACTGCTAAGTACTCTGACATTCCCTGGTACACCTCTGGACACTCCCAGGCACACGTCCAACACCCCAGATACACCTCTGACACTTGCAGGCACATCTTCTGACACTCCAGGCAATTCTGCACACCCCCAGAACACCTCCGACAATTCTGCAGGCACAGTCTCTGGACACCCCAGGCACACCTCCGATATTCCCCAGGCACACCTGATATTCCCAGGCACACCCTGATACTCCCAGGCACACCTTTGAGACTCCTGCGGCACTGACTGACACTATCTGGTACACCTCTGACATTCCCAGTTACACCACCGAGACACCCAGTTACACATTCCCAGTTACACCACCAGAACGCAGTTACCTGGCACTCCCAGGCACACCTCTGACACTCCCAGGTGCACCTTTGACACTCCTGGGTACACCGCCGATATTCTCCAGGTACCTTCTGACATTCCTGGTACACCTCTGATACTCCCAGGTACACCTTTGAACTCCCAGGTGCTCACTGGCATTCCCTGGTACACCTCTGGACACTCCTAGGAACATGTCCCGACAATACCAGGTACACCTCCGCACTCCCAGGTACACTTCTCCACCTCCCTGGTACGCCTCCTGGCACTCCCAGGTACACCTCTGACCTCCTAGGTATTCCTCTGACACTCCCTGGTGCTCCTCCGACACTCCCAGGTACACCTCCTCCTGGTACACCTCCGATATTCTCAGGTACCTTCGGTATTCCCAGGTACCTGTGATACTCCCAGGTACCTTTGAGACTCCCAGGTACTCCACTGACCTCCCCGTACACCTCTGGCATTCCCAATTACGCCTCCGACGCTCCCATTTACACCCTAGCACTCCCGTTACACCTCCCCAACACTCCCCGTGCACCTCGTGCACCTTGTACCTCTGACACTCCCAGGTACACCTCCCGTGCTCCCAGGTACACCTCCGTGCTCCCAGGTACCTCTGGACTCTCCCAGGTACCTCTCACCTCCTGGTTCCTCTGGGGCTCCCAGGTACACTCCGATATTCCCAGGTACACCTCCTGATACTTCCAGGTACACCTTTGAACTCCCAGGTGCTCAACTGACACTCCCTGGTACACCTCCGATATTCCCAGGTGCTCCTCCGATATTCGGTACACTTTCGTGCTCCCAGGTACACCTTTGGAGACTCCCAGGTACACCTCTGACCTCCCAAGTGCTCCTGATTCCTGGTTTACCTCTAACTCCCAGGTTCGTCCGCCTCCCAGTACACCTCTGACACGTCCAGTGCACCTCTCTTCCTCCCAGGTACCTCTGTGCTCTCTGGGTGCTCTCTGTCCTCCCTGATACACCTCTAAGACTCTTGTCAGCCTCTGCCTCCCAGGCCACGTCCGCTCTCCCAGTACACCTCTGATACTCCCAGGTACATCTCGAACTCCCCAGGTACCTCTGACACTGCCAGGTACACCTCTGACAATCCCAGGTACTCCTGTGGCCTCCCAGTACACATCTGCTTGCTCCCAGTACACCTCTGTGCTTCCAGGTACATCTCTGACCTCCCAGGTCACCTCTGATACTCTGGGTACTCTCTGTCCTCCTGATACACCTCTGACATGCTCCCAGGTACACCGGCTTGCCTCCCAGGTACACTTCTGACACTCCCAGGTACACCTCAACCTCCCAGGTACCTCTGACACTCCCAGGTACACCTTTGACACTCCCAGGTACACCTCTGACTCCCAGGAACACCTCTGACACTCCCAGGTACCTTTGACCTCCCAGGTGCCACTGACATTTCTGGTACATCTCTGACCTCCCCAGGTACACCCTGACACTGCCAGGTACCTCCCGACTTGCTCCTGGGTACCTTCTCAGCCTCCCAGGTACCTCCATTGCTCCCAGGTACACCTCTGACCTCCCAGGTACCTTCTGACCTCCCAGTGCACCTCTGACACTCCCAGGTACCTCTGACCTCCCAGGTACACCTTTGACACTCCCAGGTACACCTGACTCTCCCAGGTACACCTCTGACACTCCCAGGTACACCTTTGACCTCCCAGGTACTCACTGACATTTCCTGGTACATCTCTACACTCCCAGTACCTGTGCTGCCATTTGCCTCCGACCTCCCAGGTACCTCCGACTTGCTCCCAGTGCCTTATCCCACCTCCCAGGTACCCTCCGGCCTCCCAGGTGCCCTCTGACTCCCAGGCCTCTGACACTCCCAGGTACCTGTGACTGCTCAGGTACCTCTGACCTCCCAGGTTCTCCATGACATTCCTGGTACACCTCTGACACTCCAGGTACATCTCTGGCCTCCCAGGTACACGTTTGACACTGCCAGGTACACCTCTGACAATCCCAGGTACTCCTGTGACACTTCCAGGTACACCTCCGATGCTCCCAGGTACATCTCTGACCTCCCAGAGTACACCTCCGATATTCCCAGGTACACCTACGATATTCCCAGGTACCCTCTGATACTCCAGGAACACTGCCCAGACTCCGGTACTCGACGGCTCTCCTGGTGCACCTCTGACATTCCAGTTACACCTCCGGGACTTCCAGTTACACCTGACTGCTTTCAAGTACACCTTTGACACTCCCAGGTTTGATGCTCCCAGGTACACCTCTGACACTCCCGTGCACCTCCGATACTCCCCACCTCCGTACTCCCAGGTACACCTCTGACACTCTCAGGTACTCCTCTGACCTCCTGGTTCACCTCTGAGACTCCCAGGTACACCTCTGACCTCCCTGGTACACCTCCGATATTCCCAGGTACACCTCCATTTCCCAGGTACACCTCCGATACTCCCAGGTACACCTTTGAGACTCCCAGGTACTTCAGTGACACTCCCTGGTATGCCTCTGACATTCCAGGTACACCTCTGACCTCCCAGGTACACCTCGTGCTCCCAGGTACCTGTGCTCCCAGGTCACCTCCCGGCACTCCCAGTTACAACCGACACTCCCAGGTAAACCTCCGATGCTCTAGGTACCCTCTGCTGCTCCCAGGTACACCTCTGACACTCCAAGGTATTCCTCTGACACTCCCTGGTCAAGCCTCCCGTACACCTCCGACTCCCAGGTACACCTCTGATGTAGTACCTTGACACTACAGGTACCTCAGACAAACAGGGCACCTACGGTTCTCCCAGGTACACTTCTATCACGCTACCAGGTACCTCTGACACTCCTGGTGCACCTCAGATATTCCCAGGTACACTCCGATATTCCAGGTACCTCCGATCTCCCAGGTCACCTTTGAGACTCAGGTGCTTCACTGACACTCCCCTGGTATACCTCTGACATTCCCAGGTACACCTCTGGCACTGCCAGGTACACCTCAGGTTTCACGCTGCCACGTGCACCTCAGACACTGCCAGGTACACCTCGAACTGCTCCCAGTACACCTTCGACCTCCCAGTTAACTCCGACACTCCCAGGTACGTTTCTTACATTCCGAGTTACCTCCGACACTCCCAGGTACACCTCTGGCCTCCCAGGTACCTCTGACACTCCAAGTTTACCTCTTGCTCCCAGGTACACCTCTGACACTCCTAGGTACCTCCTGCACTCCCAGGAACACCTCTGTGCTCCCACGTGCACTTCTGTCAATCCCAGGTACACCTTTGAGCACTCGTTTCCTCTGACACTCCCAGGTCACCTCCTGACACCCCAGGTACACCTTTGACCTCCCAGGTGCTCCACTGACATTCCTGGTGCACCTCTGGAACTCCCACGTACGTCCGACACTCCCAGATACCTCTGACACTCCCAGGTACATCTCTGACACTCCCGTTCACCTGGCTGTTTGGTGCCTGCACACTCCCATTTCTCTGACACTCCCAGGTACTCACTGACACTCCTAGTACCTGACACTCCCAGGTACACCTCTGTACTCACAGGTACCCCAGACTCTCCCGTACCTTCTCACACTCCTAGGTACACCTCCTATCACTCCCTGATACACCTCTAACCTCCCAGGTACCGCTGTCCTCCCAGGTACACCCCTGACACTGCCAGGTACACCTCAGGCACTGCCAGGTACACCTCAGACACTGCCAGGTACCTCAGACACTCTAGGTACACCTCCGATA
>NW_024748066.1:0-12905 GCF_018991925.1 Homarus americanus
ACTCGATCACGGGCCTTTGTTATACTCAATCAGGGGACTTTGATATACTCGATCTGGAGGCTTTGTTATTCTCGATCAGGGGACTTTGCTATACTCGACTAGGGGACTTTATTATACTCGATCAGGGGAGTTTGTTATACTCGACCAGGGGACTTTTTTTAACTTGACCAATGGACTTTGTTATACTCGATGAGGGGCCTTTGTTATACTCGATTAGAAAACTTTGTGGTACTCGACCAGGTGACTTCGTTATACTCCACCAGGGACTTTGTTATACTTGATCAGGGGATATGTTATACTCGACCACGGGACTTTATTATACTCGATCAGGGGACTTTGATATACTTGATCAGGGGATATGTTATACTCGACCACGGGACTTTTTTATACTTGACCAATGGACTTTGTTATACTCGATCAAGGGACTTTGTCTTACTCGATCAGGGCCCTTTGTTATATTCGACCAGGGGACTTTGTTGTAATCGATCAGAGGACTTTGTTATGCTCGATCTGGGAACTTTTTTATACTCGATAAGGGGACTTTGTTATACTCGACCCGAGGTCTTTGTTATACTCGACCAGAGGTCTTTGTTATATTGGTCAGGGAGTATGTTATAATCGATCAGGGGACTTTGTTATGCTCGATCTGGGGACTTTGTTATACTGGGTCAGGGGATTTTGTTATACTCGTCCAGGGGGCTTTGCTATACTAGGATCAGGGGACTTTGTTATTCTCGACCAGGGAACTTTATTATACTCGACCAGAGGCCTTTGTTATACTCGGTCAGGGACTATGTTATAATCGATCAGGGGACTTTGTTATGCTCGATCTGGGAACTTTGTTATACTAGGTCAGGAGACTTTGTTATACTCGATCAGGGAATATGTTATACTCGATCAGGGGTCTTTGTTATACTGGGCCAGGGGACTTTTTTATACTCGATCAGGGGACTTTGTTATACTGGACCAGGGGACTTTGTTATACTCGATCAGGGACTTTGTTATACTTGGTCAGGGGACTTTGTTATACTCGTCCAGGGGGCTTTGTCATACCCGGTCAGGGGACTTTGTTATACTCGATCAAGGGACTTTTTCTTACTCGATCAGGGCCCTTTGCTATACTCGACCAGGGGACTTTGTTATAATCGATCAGGGGACTTTGTTATGCTCGATATGGGGACTTTGTTATACTGGGCCAGGGGACTTTTTTATACTCGATCAGCGGAGTTTGTTATACTGGACCATGGGACTTTTTATTCTCGATCAGGGGACTTTTGTTATACTCGATCAGGGGCCTTTGTTATACTCGATCACCGGACTTTGTTATACTCGATAAGGGGAATTTGATATACTCGATGAGGGGCCATTGTTATACTCGATCTGGGGACTTTGTTATACTGGACCAGGGGACTTTGTTATACTCGATGAGGGGACTTTGGTATACTCGACCAGAGGACATTGTTATACTCGATCAGGGGATATGTTTTACTCGATTAGGGGACTTTGTTATACTTGATCAGGGGACTTTGTTATACTCGATCAGGGGACTTTGTTATACTCGATCAGAGGACTTTGTTATACTCGATCAGGGGATATGTTACACTCGATCAGGGGACTTTTTTATACTCGGTTCAGGGGACTTTGATATACTTGTCCAGTGGGCTTTGTTATACTAGGATCAGGAGACTTTGTTTTACTCGATCAGGGGACTTTGTCTTACTCGATCAGAGCCCTTTTGTTATACTTGACCATCGGACTTTGTTATGCTCAATCTGGGGACTTTGTTATACTGGGCCAGGATACGTTGTTATACTCGATCAGGGGATATGTTATACTCGATCAGGGGACTTTGTTATACTGGACCAGGGGACTTTGTTATACTCGATCAGGGGACTTTGTTATACTCGTCCAGGGGGTTTGTTATACTAGGATCAGGGGACTTTGTTATTCTCGACCAGCGAACTTTGTTATACTCGCTTAGAGGCCTTTGTTATACTCTATCAGGGGACTTTGTTATAATCGATCAGGAGACTTTGTCTTACTCGATGAGGGCCCTTTGTTATACTCGACCAGGGGACATTGTTATAATCGATCAGGGGACTTTGCTATGCTCGATCTGGGGACTTTGTTATACTGGGCCAGGAGACGTTGTTTTACTCCATCAGGGGATATGTTATGCTTGATCTGGGGACTTTGTTATACTCGATGAGGAGGCTTTGTTATTCTCGAGATAGGGACTTTGTTATACTCGAGAAGGGGACTTTATTATACTGGACCAGGGGACTTTGTTAAACTCGACCAGGGGACTTTGTTATACTCGATCAGGAGGCTTTGTTATACTCGACCAGGGGACGTTGTTATACTCGATCAGGGAACATTGTTATACTCGACCAGGGAACTTTTTTATAATTAATCAGGGGACTTTGCTATACTCGATCAGGGGACTTTGTTATACTCGACCAGGGGACTTTTTTATACTTGACCAATGGACTTTGTTATACTCGATGAGGGGCCTTTGTTATACTCGATCAGGGGACTTTGTTATAGTCGACCAGGAGACTTTGTTATACTCGATCAGGGGACTTTTTTATACTCGACCAGAGGACTTTGTAATACTAGTATCAGGGGACTTTGTTATTCTCGACCATGGGACTTTGTTTTTCTTGATCAGGGCCCTTTGCTATACTCGACCAGGGGTCATTGTTATAATTAATCAGGGGACTTTGTTATGCTCGATATGGGGACTTTGTTATACTGGGCCAGGGGACTTTTTTATTCTCGATCAGCGGACTTTGTTATACTGGATCATGGGACTTTTTTATACTCGATCAGGGGCCTTTGTTATACTCGACCAGGGGCCTTTGTTATACTCGATCACCGGACTTTCTTATACTCGATAAGGAGACTTTGTTATACTCGATAAGGGGAATTTGTTATACTCGATAAGAGGACTTTGTTAGACTCGAACAGGGGACTTTGTTATACTCGACCAGGGGACTTTGTTATACTCGATTAGGCGGCTTTGTTATACTCAATCAGGGGACTTTGTTATACTCGATGAGGGGCCTTTGTTATACTCGATCAGGGGCCTTTGTTATACTAGATCAGGGGACTTTGTTAAACTCGATTAAAGACCTTTTTCGACTCGATCACGGGCCTTTGTTATACTCAATCAGGGGACTTTGTTATACTCGATGAGGGGCCTTTGTTATACTCGATCAGGGGACTTTGCTATAATCGAACAGGGGACTTTGTTATACACGATCAGGGGACTTTGATATACTAGACCAGGGGACTTTTTATACTTGACCAATGGACTTTGTTATACTCGATGAGGGGCCTTTGCTATACTTGACCAGGGGCCTTTGTTATACTCGATTAGAAAACTGTTATACTCGACCAGGGGACTTTGTCTTCTCCACCAGGGACTTTGTTATACTCGATCACGGGATATGTTATACTCGATCAGGAGACTTTGTTATACTCAGTTCAGGGGACTTTGTTATACTCGTCTAGTCGGCTTTGTTATACTAGGATCAGGGGACTTTGTTATAATCGATCAGAGGACTTTGTCTTACTCGATCAGGGCCCTTTATTATACTCGACCAGGGGACTTTGTTATACTCGATCAGGGGACTTTGTTATACTCGTCCATGGGGCTTTGTTATACTCGACTATGGGACTTTGTTATAATCGATCAGGGGACTTTCTATGCTCGATATGGGGACTTTGTTATACTGGGCCAGGGGAGTTTTTTATACTCGATCAGCGGACTTTGTTATACTGGACCAGGGGACTTTTTTATACTTGATCAGGGGACATTGTTATACTCGATCAGGGGACTTTTGTTATACTCGATCTAGGGACTTTGTTATACTCGACCAGGGGCCTTTTTTATACTCGATCACCGGACTTTGTTATACTCGATAAGGGGACTTTGTTATACTCGTCCAGGGGGCTTTGTTATACTCTATAAGGGGACTTTGTTATACTCGATCAGGGGACTTTGATATACTCGACCAGGGACTTTATTATACTCGATGAGGGGCCTTTGTTATACTCGATCAGGGGCCTTTGTTATATTAGATCAGGGGCCTTTGTTATACTCGATCAGGGGATTTAGTTATTCTCGATCAGGGGACTTTCTTATACTCGAGCCGGGGGATTTGTTATACTCGATCAGGGGACTTTGTTATACTCGATCAGGAGGCTTTGTTATACTCGATCAGGGGACTTTGCTATACTCGACTAGGGGACTTTGTTATACTGGATCAGGGGACTTTGTTATACTCGACCAGGGACTTTTATATACTTGATAATGGACTTTGTTATACTCGATGAGTGGCCTGTGTTATACTCGATCTGGGGACTTTGTTATACTGGACCAGGGGACCTTGTTATACTCGATCAGGGGACTTTGTTATTCTCGACCAGAGGACTTTGTTATACTCGATCAGGGGATATATTATACTCGATCAGGGGACTTTGTTATACTTGATTAGGGGACTTTGTTATACTCGATCAGGGGACTTTGTTATACTCGATTAGAGGACTTTGTTATAGTCGACCAGGGGCCTTTGTTATACTCGAATGGAAAACTTTTTATACTCGACCAGGGGCCTTTGTTATACTCCACAAGGGACTTTGTTATACTCGATCAGGGGATATGTTATACTCGTCCAGTGCGCTTTGTTATACTAGGATCAGGGGACTTTGTTATGCTCGATCTGGGGACTTTGTTATACTCGTCCAGGGGGCTTTGTTATACGAGGATTAGGAGAGATTGTTATACTCGTCCATGGGGGCTTTGTTATACTAGGATCAGGGGACTTTGTTATTCTCGACCAGGGGACTTTGTTATACTCGACAAGAGGCTATTGCTATACTCGGTCAGGGGACTTTGTTATAATCGATCAGGGGACTTTGTTATGCTCGATCAGGTGACTTTGTTATACTGGGCCAGGAGACTTTGTTATACTCGATCAGGGGATATGTTATACTCGATCATGGGACTTTGTTATACTGGACCAGGGGACTTTGTTATACACGATCAGGGGACTTTGTTATACTCGATCAGGGGACTTTGTTATACTCGACCAGGGGGTTTTGTTATACTAGGATCAGGGGACTTTGTTATACTCGATTAGGGGACTTTGTCCTACTCAATCAGGGCCCTTTGTTATACTCGACCAGGGGACTTTGTTATACTGGGCCAAGAGACGTTGTTATACTCGATCAGGGGATATGTTATACTCGATCAAGGGACTTTGTTATACTGGACCAGTGGACTTTGTTATACTCGATCAGGGGATTTTGTTATACTCGATCAGGGGACTTTGTTATATTCGATCTGGGGACTTTGTTATACTGGGCCGGGAGACGTTTTTATACTCGAGCAGCGGATATGTTATACTCGATCATGGGACTTTGTTATACTGGACCAGTGGACTTTGTTATACTCGTTGAGGGGCCTTTGTTATACTCGATCAAAGGCCTTTGATATACTAGATCAGGGGACTTTGTTATACTCGATTAGGGGCCTTTTTTAGACTCGATCACGGGCCTTTGTTATACTCGATAAGGGGAATTTGTTATACTCGATAACAAAGTCCCCTAATCAAGTATAACAAAGTCCCCTGATCGAGTATAACAAAGTCCTCTGGTCGACTATAACAAAGTCCCCTGATCGAGTATAACAAAGTCCCCTGGTAGAGTACAACAAAGTCCCCTCATCGTTTGTATCAAAACCCCCTCATCGAGTATAGCAAAGTCCATTGGTCAAATATAGGAAAGTCCACTGATCGAGTATGACAAAGTCCCCTGATTAATTATAAAAAAGTTCCCTGGTCGAGTATAACAATGTTCCCTGATCGAGTATTACAATGACCCCTGGTCAAGTATAACAAAGCCCCCTCATCGAGTATAACAAAGGCCCCAAATCGAGTATAACAAAAGGAACCTCTTCATTGAGTATAACAAGAATCCCCTTCTCAATGTAACAAAGTCCACGAATCAACTAATACTATAACAAAGGCCCACCATTGAAATATAACAAATTCCCCTTATCGAGGTAATAACAGGTCCTATCGAGAAATATAAACAAAGTCCGTGTCAGTATAAGAAAGAATCCCTTGATCGAACAACAACGAAATCACTCTGATCAGTATAAAAAAAGTCCCCGTAGTCCAATATAGCAAGGTCCGCTTATAGAATATAAAAGTAATCTGGCCCAGTAAAGGCCAGGGGTCTACATTTACCAAAACAGCAAGTCCCCTGTTGATCATTATAACAACTCACTGATCAATATAAACAAAGGGCTCTGATCGAGTAAGACAAAGTTCCCTGATCGAGTATAACAAAGCCCCTTGGACGAGTATAACAACTTCCCCTCATCGAATATAACAAAGTCCATTGGTCAAGAATAAAAAAGTCCCCTGGTCGAGTAAAACAAAGTCCCCTGTTCCTGTTGAACAAAGTCCCCTTATCGAGTATAACAAATTCCGCTTATCGAATATAACAAAGTCCCTTGATCGAGTATAACAAACTCCCTGGTCGCATAAAACAAAGGCCCCTCATCGAGTATAACAAAGTCTCCTCATCCAGTATAGCAATGTCCCCTCATGGAGTATAACAAAACACTCTGATCAAAGTATAACAAAGTCACTATCGAAGTATAATAAAGTCCCTCATCAAAATATAACAAATCCCCTAGTCGCATATAACCAGGCCCTCATCATGAGTATAACTAGTCCGTTAGTATAAAAAAGTCCCCTGGTTGAGTATAACAAAGTCCCCTGATCGTGTATAACAAAGTTCCCTGGTCGAGTATAGCAAAGTCCCCTGATCGAGTATAACAAAGCCTCCTCATCGAGTATAACAAAGTCCCCTGATCGAGTATAACAAAGCCCCCTGCTCGAGTATAAGAAAGTCCCCTGATCGAGTATATCAAAGTACCCTGGTCGAATATAACAAAGCACCCTCATCGAGTATAACAATGTCCAGTGGTCAAGTATAAAAAAGTCCCCTGGTCGAGTATAACAAAGTGCCCTGATCGAGTATAATAAAGTCCCCTGGTCGAGTATAGCAAAGGGCTCTAATCGAGTAAGACAAAGCACCCTGATCGAGTATAACAAAGCCCCCTAGACGAGTATAAAAATTCCCCTGATCGAGTATAACAAAGTCCATTGGTCAAGTATAACAAGTCCCCTGGTCAAGTATATCAAAGTCCCCTGTTCCTGTCAAACAAAGTCCCCTTATCGAGTATAACAAATTCCCCTATTCTAATATAACAAAGTCCCTTGATCGAGTATAACAAAGTCCCCTGGTCGAGTATAACAAAGTTTTCTAATCGAGTATAACAAAGGCCCCTGGTCGAGTATAACAAAGTCCTCTGATCGAGTATAACAAAGTTCCCTGATCGAGTATTACACAGTCCTCTGGTCGACTATAACAAAGTCCCCTGATCGAGTATAACAAAGTCCTCTGGTCGACTATAACAAAGTCCCCTGATCGAGTATAACAAAGTCCCCTGGTCGAGTACAGCAAAGTCCCCTCATCGTGTATAACAAGAGCCCCTCATCGAGCATAGCAAAGTTCATTGGTCAAATATAGGAAATTCCACTAATCGAGTATGACAAAGTCCCCTGATTAATTGTAAAAAAGTTCCCTGGTCGAGTATAACAATGTTCTCTGATCGAGTATAACAAAGACCCCTGGTCAAGTATACCAAAGCCCCCTCATCGAGTATAACAAAGGCCCCTAATCGAGTATAACAAAGACCTCTGGTTGAATATAACAAAGTCCCCTGATCGAGTATAACATATCCCCTGATCGAGTAAAACAAAGTCCTCTGGTCGAGTATAAAAAAGTCCCCTAATGGAGTATAACACAGTCCCTTCTCGAATATAACAAAGTCCCTAGATCGAGTATAACAAAGGCCCCACATCGAGTATAACAAAATTCATTGGTCAAGTATAAAAAAGTCTCCTGGTCGACTATAACATAGTCCCCACATCGAGTATAACAAAGTCCCCTGATCGAGTATAACAAAGCCTCCTGATTGAGTATAACAAAGTCCCCTCATCGAGGGGCCTTTATTATACTCGATTAGAAAACTTTGTTATACTCGACCGAAAGACTTTATTCAAGACTTTGTTAGATCAGGGGATATGTTATACTCGATCAAGCTGTTATACCGAAATCAGGGCCCTTTTATATTCATTGGGGACCACTATAATCAGGGGACATTGTTATGCTCGATCTGGGGACTTTGTTATACTGGTCCAGGAGACGTTGTTTTACTCAATCAGGGGGTATGTTATACTCGATCAGGGGACTTTGTTATACTGGGCCAGGGGACTTTGAAATACTCGATCAGGGGGCTTTGTTATACTCGATCAGGGGACTTTGTTATACTCATCCAGGGGGCTTTTTATACTAGGATCAGGGGACTTTGTTATTCTCGACCAGGGGACTTTGTTATACTCGACGAGAGGCTTTTGTTATACTCGGTCAGGGACTATGTTATAATAGATCAGGGGACTTTGTTATACTGGGCCAGGAGACTTTGTTATACTCGATCGAGACATATATTCTCGATCGAACTGGACCAGGCCGACATTTATACTCGATGAAGACAGGTGACTTCGTCGATCAGGGGACTTTGTTATACTCGATCAAAGGGGACTTTTTTATACTCGATCAGGGGACTTTGTTATACTGGAACAGGGGCCTTTGTTATACTCGATCACCGGACTTGGTTATACTCGATAAGGGGTCTTTGTTATACTCGATAAGGGGAATTTGTTATTCTCGATGAGGGGACTTTGTTAGACTCGAACAGGGGACTTTGTTATACTCGACAAGGTAACTTTGTTATACTCGATTAGGCGGCTTTGTTATACTCAATCAGGGGACTTTGTTATACTCGATGAGGGGCCTTTGTTATACTCGATGAGGGGCCTTTCGTTATACTAGATCAGGGGACTTTGTTATACTCGATTAGGGGCCTTTTTCAGACTCGATCACAGGCCTTTGTTATACTCAATCAGGGGACTTTTTTATACTCGATCAGGGGATATGTTATACTCGATCAGGGGACTTTATTTTACTCGATCAGGGGACTTTGTTATACTCCACCAGGGACTTTGTTATACTCGATCAGGGGATATGTTATACTCGATCACGGGCCTTTGTTATACTCAATCAGGGGACTTTGTTATACTCGAGCAAGGGGGCTTTGTTATACTCGATCAGGGGACTTTGTTATACTCGTCTAGTGGGCTTTGTTATACTAGGATCAGGGAATTTGTTATACTCGATCAGGGAACTTTGTTATACTCGATGAGGGGCCTTTGTTATACTCGATCAGGGGCCTTTTGTTATTCTAGATCAGGGGACTTTGTTATACTCGATTAGGGGCCTTTTTCAGACTCGATCACGGGCCTTTGTTATACTCAATCAGGGGACTTTGATATACTCGATCTGGAGGCTTTGTTATTCTCGATCAGGGGACTTTGCTATACTCGACTAGGGGACTTTATTATACTCGATCAGGGGAGTTTGTTATACTCGACCAGGGGACTTTTTTTAACTTGACCAATGGACTTTGTTATACTCGATGAGGGGCCTTTGTTATACTCGATTAGAAAACTTTGTGGTACTCGACCAGGTGACTTTGTTATACTCCACCAGGGACTTTGTTATACTTGATCAGGGGATATGTTATACTCGACCACGGGACTTTATTATACTCGATCAGGGGACTTTGTTATACTTGATCAGGGGATATGTTATACTCGACCACGGGACTTTTTTATACTTGACCAATGGACTTTGTTATACTCGATCAAGGGACTTTGTCATACTCGATCAGGGCCCTTTGTTATATTCGACCAGGGGACTTTGTTGTAATCGATCAGAGGACTTTGTTATGCTCGATCTGGGAACTTTTTTATACTCGATAAGGGGACTTTGTTATACTCGACCAGAGGTCTTTGTTATACTCGACCAGAGGTCTTTGTTATATTGGTCAGGGAGTATGTTATAATCGATCAGGGGACTTTGTTATGCTAGATCTGGGGACTTTGTTATACTGGGTCAGGGGATTTTGTTATACTCGTCCAGGGGGCTTTGCTATACTAGGATCAGGGGACTTTGTTATTCTCGACCAGGGAACTTTATTATACTCGACCAGAGGCCTTTGTTATACTCGGTCAGGGACTATGTTATAATCGATCAGGGGACTTTGTTATGCTCGATCTGGGAACTTTGTTATACTAGGTCAGGAGACTTTGTTATACTCGATCAGGGAATATGTTATACTCGATCAGGGGTCTTTGTTATACTGGGCCAGGGGACTTTTTTATACTCGATCAGCGGACGTTGTTATACTGGACCATGGGACTTTTTTATACTCGATCAGGGGACTTTGTTATACTCGATCAGGGACTTTTGTTATACTCGATCAGGGGACTTTGTTATACTGGACCAGGGGACTTTGTTATACTCGATCAGGGACTTTGTTATACTCGGTCAGGGGACTTTGTTATACTCGTCCAGGGGGCTTTGTCATACCCGGTCAGGGGACTTTGTTATACTCGATCAAGGGACTTTTTCTTACTCGATCAGTTCCTTTTGCTATACTCGACCAGGGGACTTTGTTATAATCGATCAGGGGACTTTGTTATGCTCGATATGGGGACTTTGTTATACTGGGCCAGGGGACTTTTTTATACTCGATCAGCGGAGTTTGTTATACTGGACCATGGGACTTTTTATTCTCGATCAGGGGACTTTTGTTGTACTCGATCAGGGGCCTTTGTTATACTCGATCACCGGACTTTGTTATACTCGATAAGGGGAATTTGATATACTCGATGAGGGGCCATTGTTATACTCGATCTGGGGACTTTGTTATACTGGACCAGGGGACTTTGTTATACTCGATGAGGGGACTTTGGTATACTCGACCAGAGGACATTGTTATACTCGATCAGGGGATATGTTTTACTCGATCAGGGGACTTTGTTATACTTGATCAGGAGACTTTGTTATACTCGATCAGGGGACTTTGTTATACTCGATCAGAGGACTTTGTTATACTCGATCAGGGGATATGTTACACTCGATCAGGGGACTTTTTTATACTCGGTTCAGGGGACTTTGATATACTTGTCCAGTGGGCTTTGTTATACTAGGATCAGGAGACTTTGTTTTACTCGATCAGGGGACTTTGTCTTACTCGATCAGAGCCCTTTTGTTATACTTGACCATCGGACTTTGTTATGCTCAATCTGGGGACTTTGTTATACTGGGCCAGGATACGTTGTTATACTCGATCAGGGGATATGTCATACTCGATCAGGGGACTTTGTTATACTGGACCAGGGGACTTTGTTATACTCGATCAGGGGACTTTGTTATACTCGTCCAGGGGGTTTGTTATACTAGGATCAGGGGACTTTGTTATTCTCGACCAGCGAACTTTGTTATACTCGCTTAGAGGCCTTTGTTATACTCTATCAGGGGACTTTGTTATAATCGATCAGGAGACTTTGTCTTACTCGATGAGGGCCCTTTGTTATACTCGACCAGGGGACATTGTTATAATCGATCAGGGGACTTTGTTATGCTCGATCTGGGGACTTTGTTATACTGGGCCAGGAGACGTTGTTTTACTCCATCAGGGGATATGTTATGCTTGATCTGGGGACTTTGTTATACTGGACCAGGGGACTTTGTTAAACTCGACCAGGGGACTTTGTTATACTCGATGAGGAGGCTTTGTTATTCTCGAGATAGGGACTTTGTTATACTCGAGAAGGGGACTTTGTTATACTGGACCAGGGGACTTTGTTAAACTCGACTAGGGGACTTTGTTATACTCGATCAGGAGGCTTTGTTATACTCAACCAGGGGACGTTGTTATACTCGATCAGGGAACATTGTTATACTCGACCAGGGAACTTTTTTATAATTAATCAGGGGACTTTGCTATACTCGATCAGGGGAATTTGTTATGCTCGACCAGGGGACTTTTTTATACTTGACCAATGGACTTTGTTATACTCGATGAGGGGCCTTTGTTATACTCGATCTGGGGACTTTGTTATACTGGGCCAGGAGACTTTGTTATACTCGATCAGGTGGATATGTTATTCTCGATCAGGGGACTTTGTTATACTGGACCAGGGGACTTTGTTATACTCGATCAGGGGACTTTGTTATACTCGATCAGGGGACTTTGTTATACTCGTCCAGGGGGCTTTATTATACTAGGATCAGGGGACTTTGTTATACTCGATTAGGGACTTTGTCTTACTCGTTGAGGGCCCTTTGTTATACTCGACCAAGGGACTTTGTTTTACTCGATCAGGGGATATGTTATACTCGATCAGGGGACTTTGTTATACTCAATCAGAGGACTTTGCTATACTCGATCAGGGGATATGTTATACTCGATCAGGGGACTTTGTTATACTCAACCAGAGGACTTTGTTATACTCGATCAGGGGACTTTGTTATACTCAATAAGGGGACTTTGTTATAGTCGATTAGGGGCATTTGTTATACTCGTTGAGGGGGCTTTGTTATACTCGACCAGGGGACTTTGTTATACTCGATCAGGGAACATTGTTATACTCGACCAGGGAACTTTTTTATAATTAATAGGGGACTTTGTTATACTCGATCAGGGGAATTTGTTATACTCAACCAGGGGACTTTTTTATACTTGACCAATGGACTTTGTTATACTCGATGTGGGGCCTTTTTTATACTCGATCTAGGGACTTTGTTATACTGGAGAAGGGGACTTTGTTATACTCAATCAGGGGACTTTTTTATACTCGACCAGAGGACTTTCTTTTACTCGATCAGGGGATGTGTTATACTCGATCAGGGGA